>NW_027279093.1:0-202867 GCF_046629955.1 Centroberyx affinis | reverse complement strand
TCAATCACACTGGCAATATGCAAAAGAGTGAATGTGGTAAAAACCTGACACAGAACAAAGTAACACTGACCAACTGGCAATCCACTTTTGTGGAGGTGGAAAACACCATGATGGTTCCCATGTAATGTCACATTAACCCTGCCAGTGGTCTTTAGGAATAAGCGCTTCAAACATGGCCGATACCTGCACAGACAGAATCTTTCTAATGCAATGTGCCGTCAGCAGGGAGAGCTCACATCTACAGGGGGAAATTTTAAATGACAGTAAAGATGCCATGGATACTTTCAGAAGAAAGTAAATATACTAGCTAAAAGAGAAATGTGGATTCTCAGAGGATAACGACATACAAATGTTGAACGTTTACATGTTGGCAGTTGGCATCACTGAATGACATCTAGTTTAGATTTACTAATCAGGCCAGATGAATTTGAAGCTACTTAAAGTGAAACTTCCGGGGAAATAAAGTTCATTAAAGTGTAATATTTAAAAAAGGCAGACACTGATTCTGCACAGCAGAGTTTTCATCTGTAATGATGTCTAACAACATTGTGTTCTACACACACACACACACAGACACACACACAGACACACACACACACCGTCTGTGGGTTCATCTTTCCTGTCATCAAAGCCAGAAGATCCTCGTCGCCCATGGCAATGGTACAGTCTGCCTTCTTGTCTAAGGGGGAAAAAAGAAGAGCAACTTCTTTATGATGCCTTTCAGATTAACACATTATATTGATGAATACATCAGGAATATCACATTTATCATTCCTTGCTCACACAGGAAAGGAAAGACAAAACAACAAAAAAAGGAAAAATCAGTTACATTTATGATGAGAGAAAATTACAGGCACCGAGCAAATGCTAACCACCATTATTACAAGTCCTCAGTGTAATGCTCTCAAGAGTAATAGCTCTGCCAGGATGAAAAGCATTTCATGCTTTTCACAACCAGTCACTTTCACCACAGCCCCAGTCCCTGACCCTAACCCAGCCTCAGCTTGGAGCTCTCTGTTCCTCCAGATCACCCCCCCGCCTCCCCTCTGTTAGGATTCACAGATAAGATGGAAGAACTGGTGAATGCCGGACTTAAACTCACCCCCCCGAGCCCTTCCCCGCCCCGTCCTAGCCAGCCCTCCTAGCCAGGCTCCACCACCCCCAAAGCCCTCTTAAATTCTCCCCCGTCGTCCCCCTCGCCCATGCCCCCCCTCTTCAACTCCCAGACGTCCTCCCCCTCCCTGCCCCCCCTCGACGTTCTTCCATCCTGGATGCGCCAAACGCACTGTGTCAGACCAGCATTGCTGAGATCAACACCGGAGAAGCAAACAACTGACAGCCTTGGGGTCCCCACTGCAATGTAGCTGGTATTCATGAAATTTCCCATATCAAGCTGGGACCCAGTACACGTATTGCTGGATCACAACCACCACCAGTGCTTGTAACTTTCCCCATTTCTGTTTTGACTAGCAGTAGAATAAGCAAGACGTACCCTCTCCATGCTGCAAACTTATCAAATTTGTTAAGAGTGAAACAACTTGACAATTGCAGACATCCTGCCTCAGGGCCTGTGACCAATAGTCTAATACTAGCCCAAAAAACCATAAAGCTTGGCTTGCTTAATGTTAGGTCTCTGGCTAACAAGTCTCTTTTGATCAATGACCTAATTAATACTTATAAAGTTGATTTTATGTTTTTAACTGAAACCTGGTTAGACAGAAATGGCAGAATGGCTGTTCTTATTAACTCTGCACCCCCCCCCCCCCAATTGAAATTTTTTAGATGTTTTTAGAGGTGACAGGAGAGGGGGAGGTGTTGCAGCTCTTTTCTTTGATGTGTTTCAGTGCAAACAGGTGTCATTTGGGGATTTTCCATCTTTTGAATACCTTTATTTCTGATTGTATATAGACCACCTAAACAGTCCAACAATTTCTTTGACGAATTTGGTGAACTACTGTCCAAAATCTCCACAGATTTTGATTGTCTGGCTATATCGGGTGACTTCAATATTCATATTGATAATCCAAATGATAACCATGCTAAAGAGCTGACTAGCATGCTAGAGGCTTGTGTCGGGGCCCACCTACAATCGGGGGCATACCTTGGACTTGATTATCACTAGGGGTCTCAATATCACTAAAACTGCTGCTATTGATGTTGCCATATCTGATCATTTCTGTGTTTTCTTTGATGTGTCTATAAATCTGGAACTACAAGCTAGGCCAAAAATTGTAAAAAAAAAGAAAACGCTACATCAATGATAATACTGCTTCAGCTTTTATGAACGCAATATCTATGTCACAAATGCCCACTGCACATTGTATTAATGACCTTGTTGAAAATGTTAATTGTCAAATTAGGAATGCCATTGATGACATTGCAGCAGTTAAGGTGAAAATCTCTGGTAAGCAAAAAGCACCCTGGAGAAATGCTGTGTCTGTAAAACAACGGAAATGAGAATGCCGAAAGGCTGAAAGTAAATGGCAAAAAACAAAACTCCAGGTTCACTTTGATATCTACAAAGAGGAGCTTCAAAACTACAACATAGAATTGAGAAATGCCAGACAATCCTTTTTTGCCAAGATCAGTAGTGAAAATACAAACAATGCACGTACACTTTTTACTGCTGTTGATAGACTGATAAATCCTCCAGCATCAATTGCCCCAGAGCTTCTTTCTACTGCTAAATGTAATGAATTTTCCACCTTTTTCAGTGATAGGATTGTGAGTATCAGACAAACTATCAGTGCTTCCATGTCTAACAGGAAGGTTATGCCTCCATTTCCTTCACGCATAAATAATGTAAGTAATATGGCAAATTTTACTGCTATTGACTACACAACACTTGAGGAAACTATACAACAGCGTAAATCGTCCACCTGCTGCCTTGACCCTCTGCCCACAAGCTTTTTTAAAAACGTTTTTAGCTGCTTGGCGAATGAGCTATTGCAAATTGTTAACAGCGCTCTTTTGTCTGTTTTCCCAAATGCTTTGAAAACTGCTGTTATTAAGCCTGTGTTAAAGAAGAGGTGCATGGAATGCTCTGTGATAAGTAATTACAGATCTATTTCCAATTGTCTTCAACCAGCTTAACAACTATTTAATTTCAAATGCCCACTCTGACCATTTCCAATCCGGATTTAGACCCCATCATAGTACTGAGACAGCCCTTATTAGAGTTGTGAATGATCTTTGTATAAACACAGATTCAGGCAAGCTTTCTATCCTTGTACTGGATCTTAGTGCTGCATTTGACACTGTTGATCACACAATATTATTAGATAGACTAGAAAATTGGGTTTGAACTCTTTGGCCCAGTCTTAAATTGGTTCAAGACCTACCTGCAAGGCAGGAACTACTTTGTGTCTATCGGTGACTTTGTCTCCGAAAGGGTCAGTATGACATGTGGAGTTCCACAGGGCTCAATTCTTGGCCCTCTTTTATTCAACCTCTACAAAATAGCATTCATTATCACAATTATGCAGACGACACTCAGCTCAATATATCTCTTTCTTCAAGTGACTTTTGTCCTGTAGATTCTCTGATTCAGTGTATTGAGGAAATTAGTGACTGGATGTGCCAAAACTTTCTTAAGCTAAATAAAGACAAAACTGAGGTAATTATCTTTGGTACTAAGGAAAAGAGGCAGACAATTAGGGCTCACCTTGACTCCCTGTCTCTCAAGAGTAAAGACCAAGCTAGGAATCTTGGTGTTATTATGGATGCTGATCTCAATTTTAGCAAACATATCAATACCATTACAAGATCAGCCTTTTATCATCTTAAAAATATAACCAAACTATGGGGTCTTAAGTCAAAACCTGATTTAGAAAAGCTAATACACACTTTCATTACCAGCAGGTTAGACTACTGCGATGGTCTTCTCTCCGGTCTCCCCAAAAAACTCTGGGGCGTTTCCAGCTCATTCAGAATGCTGCTGCCAGAGTTCTGACTAAGACTAAGAAAACAGAACACATTACACCAGTTCTTAGGTCACAGTCTGTTAGTTGTTCCCAGGGTGAAAACTAAATCAGGTGAAGCTGCTTTTAGTAATTATGCTCCCAATTACTGGAATAAACCTCCAGAAGCACTGAGATGTGCTCCTTTTAAAAGTCGGCTCAAAACATTCCTTTTCTCTGTGGCCTTCTGCTAAATCATCTGTATGTAGATGTAACAGGTGTTATCTTTATTTATTTATTTTATTTATGTTTTACCTATTTTATACAAAATTATTCATCAATTGGTGTCACGAACAGGATCCCAAAAGGAGTCTAGAGGAACTCTGGTGAGTAGTTTATCTGCTCTGATCCTCAAACCTGTATTGAGAATTGAAGGATTTCTTGAAGTTTATAATTGTAACTGTTTAGATGATCTGTATATTGTTCTATAGGAACATTTACAAGTCCTATAGGGGCTGTGGGGCCTGCCTATACGTTGGGGTAAGACCACTGGAAAGACTCTAGGCTCGTTCGAAGAATTCTTCGAAGAATCCTTCAAGATCTCATCTATTGATTTCCTTTTGAGAGGAAAAATTGAGGGAGTCACTCTCAGAAGTTATAGTGGCTGACCAGAGGTGTCACCAGTGTGAGAGTGACTGCTACATATCTTTCTTTCTTTCGTTTTAATGTCATTTTATGTATTTTTTTTGTTTTATGTGAAGCACATTGTATTTGCCTTGTGTATGAAATGTTCTATATAAATAAAGTTTGCCTTGACTTGCCTACACTTGACATTTAGATGAAAAGTTCCATTAATATAAAAATATGTTCTAGGTAGCAGGAGAAAAAAAAAAAATCAACGTTACTGTCCTTGATTCAAGCTTTCTGTATTTGGACCAAAGATCATGGTTAAATCCCCTGCCTCCAACACCGACTGTTATTTTTTAATATTTTAAAATTCACTATAAAACGGAGCGAAAGTTTAATTTCTTAGCAAAAATGATACACTTAGATGATAAAACTATGTGTTATAAAAGAGATGAACTTGACGTGTTAACACCGATTATGGATTTGGATTCTTTCGTTTACTGCCTTTGCCTTTAAACAGGCTGGAAAGAGACAAGGCAGTTTTGTCTGCTGCGGTTTATGGTTTTCCAGAGCAACAGATCTCTATCGCAAAGCCATCCTCGGCTTCTCAAAGCAGAGTAAAACAGTTTTGATCTTCATAAACAATAGACTTCTGCATCAAGCCGCCTGACACTGCTGCTTTTTTACTCAACTCAAAGTTGTGCTGAACACTTGAAACAAACAGTGCAGCAACTAGTGGCAATGTGTGCCAATAAAACACATAATAATGTTTGAGCTAAGTAAGCATGACTCCACACTTGAGTGGGAATCAAATCTAACAGTGGAATCAGATGAAAAGACATTGTGCTATGCAGAAATTTAAATTGAAACATGAGACAAAAATAAAAGGTCAGATTCATTTTTAACTTCATCTTCATCATAAGAAAAAAAAACAATGACATTTTACAGAGTTGTTGTCAATTCAGTAAAATCCCCAAAAGTTTTGAAAGGATCTCTGTAAACCTACTTTCAGCAATTTATGGTGCAAAAGCATTTCAAAATACATGTTTTTGTGGAGATCTATGCAAATCACTTCCATCTCTTAAAATGAACACAAATTAAAATGCATCTTTGTGGGGGTTTAGTGTGAACACTCTATCAGAATACACTCGCAAAGTGTGGTGTAATTGGTTCACTTAATGATGCCATTTGACTCTGGTGTGACTGGGATGTGTGAAAACAGAGGAGCCACTTTTCACTGCCATTTTTCATTCATTCTTCAAGTGGAGAAATTTGACAGCGAAAACGTTTGCCCCTCGCCATTTCCACATAATATATCAGCATGTTGATTTCTTTTCTTTTTTCTTTTGAAACTTTGATCTTGAAAACCATCCATAAGGAAAGCATACATTCTACATTGTGCTTGAGGGTGGATGCAGAGTCTAGTCTGCATTACGATGTATTGAACTGGTATCAGATATGTTAAAAAGAAAGGAAGATGAAGCTACATATCACATGAAAGCAACGAGTAATTCAACCTAGTGAAGCAATTCAACTCAAAACTAGGGGAGGGGAGACTTTTTTTCCCGATCTCTTACTTGAATTGTAAACTTTTGAATGAATTTCTCCAATTTCCATTTCATTTTCAGTACTTTGCATAGAACTCTGGCAAAAATCCCAAGTGAATGCATTCTGAAATACTTCTGTAGCACAACAAAATGTGCAACAAAACATCTTGATGTTTCCCACCTAACAGAACATTCAATCTGATGAAAAAGCATCAGTAACTTCAGAAGTAATGGCTTGGATGGAGTGGAGGTCAGAGGTCAAGGCCAGTCTAATGGGAGCAGTCAGATAGCTATGTGTGCGTCCATTTGTGTCCTGAAATGTGGGCTTTTAATGGATTTCCTGTTTTCATGTACTGTGCTGCACCAAAAGTAGTCTTTCAAGCCATCCAAGTAGCCTTTTGAGGTTTCTGTGTGTGTGTGTGTGTGTGTGTGTGTGTGTGTGTGTATGCGCGCGTGTGTGTGGAGGGGACGTTATGAGTTTCCTGTTTTTATGCCTTGTGCTGCATCATAAGAATTCTCTAAAGCCATTAAAGCAGTCACACAAGTAGTATGTGTGTGTGTTGGTGTTTTTGTGTGTGTTTGTGAAAGAGTAAGAGAGCGATGACAGGAATACAGAAGGCTTGTAGAGTGTGTGGGCATGTTGTTTACCTGACACAACGTGTGACGCTTCTGTTAACATATTCAAGTCACACTGACAGTGGAGCTGAGAATTGATTTCTCTGAGAGATTCCTTAGAGAGTCAAACAGTATAATTTGGCCTTGTGAACGTACAGCCGGACAACTCAGTTTACATGCATACCTGGGTCATTGGTGACAGAACCTTTGCCATTTTTCACATCCACGACCCAAAGCCCCTCCTTCCCGCCTGGTCCGCCCTTCACCTTGAATGCGAACACTCCTCCGATCTTCTTGACAAACTGCTGTCCTTCCTGCAGAGAGTGAAAAAGAGAGATCCTTGTAATGTCACGCGGTGCAGCCAAAAATACAAAATCTATAAAACACTTAGCCCATTGATTTTTGGTTTTACTGAGAGCAAGAGTTGCGCCTCTTCAGTGTTTCCTTATTGCTCAACCTGCCCAAAAAGAGAAACTATTGCAGCTGTGATTAGGGTACAATTTCTTATGAGAACTATTCTTAAACTGCAACACCTACAGGAACTGGTCCTGCAAAGGGCACAGGAGTGAACCTGATCTGAGAACCAAAACCTCCCCCACACCTCACATCCACAGAAAGATCTACAGGAAACTGGACACCTATATGCAACATGTGCAGTCAGAATACCCTCTATAATAGGTATGTGACTTTATTATGAACATAAATATAGTTTAATACATTTAATACAAGTGAAGAAGGCATTGCAGAAATGAAAAACATGGGACCCCAGGTGTGCCTGCAGTCCAATATGCTATACTCAGTGGTCCAGCGGTAATACAGACTCAGTGTTGCAAATAGGACATGGGGACGTCGCCTCATGCACTCGTTTATGAGTTCTCTGATGCTTTCTGAGTCTTACAGTCGATGATTTGTGCCAACAGTTTCCCCACAGAATCCTCCTATACCTCAAAAACACTTTGATCAGTGTCATCTGGACCAACGAACAGTCATTCATTCAGATGGGGCCGGCTGCTCCAACAACCTGCCGGAGCAGTTATGGACAGCTTATCATCAAATTCAAAATTCTCATGCTTATTTCACTGAAAGGTGCATTAAGTAAGTAACATTTTGTTCAAGTCAAAAAAGCAAATGACAATTCAGTATTATTTCGCATCATGATAGATTACCTCTTCACTAGATGTCTTTGTTGGATCTTTAATCTATGTAGCAAGCTTACTAATTGCTATTCTGAAAATGTGACTTTTACATTTTTGTCCATTACAGAAACACGGTAAGGTGTCCCAGAGACTTGGCAATGCTGTCGCAATTCTTTGGTCACCAATAGATTGATGAAAGTAATAAATTACTTAATGACCCTTTAATAAATCCAAAACCTTAAAAAGGCAGTCAATGCAAGATTTTCACTTTAATCAAGCTATGTTTGTTGCTATGCTGTAGTAGTGGCAGGATACTGCTAACATTATAAGCTGTTTGTCTGTTTTGCCTATTGATTGGCTGAGAAATTATGAATGGAGGACTCAGATTTGGTGTAGTTTTATGTTGCATTCTGTTCTGTAAATGTATGGACAGAGAGAAGAGTTACCTAACACAGCGCATAGGGGAGAGATAACTATCGCTGATGAGCTCCATCTATGATGATCATCTCGTCTTTTGGCAAAAGCCTTGCTAATGCATATGAATAATTGGTCAACGTGCTCCATTTTGATTTGCCATGGAAAAATGATTAGCCTTGATAGTAATAATCTGTTGCTCACAAGCCATAGAGTCCAACCCACACTGATCCCAGTAATTACTGTGTTGCACTTTAAACTGCTGCACTTTCACCATGTTTCTTGTCACGTTATTATAGAGGTCATGCTACATGGCCATGAATAATTTCTGCAGGTCCTATCATAACTATACTCCTCTTGACTGACTTGTGCTGTCAGTGTTGAAATATTAGAGATGGAGGCGTTTTTAGCGCAGCACAAGTCTGCCTACTCAATAGCCTTTCAAGCTGAGTTGGGAAAATCTGTATAATTTATAAGAAAGTACATGGCATGGTCCCCTGTCATTCAGGGGTTTTGTATTGCAAAGAACAAGCAGTTACTAACCCTCTCAAGGTGTAAAAAAGACGACTGCATGATCCCTATTAGAAAATCAATCAATCTGCCTTCAGTTCCAGCTTATATAAGACAACTAATGTTTTATCAGGCTTTTAGTAGTCATTTAAAATCTTGCCTTATTAATAACCAAAAACGCCAACACTGAACCTGTGCTGCTGTCTTTGGTGCCTTGAAAGATGCTGTACACAATGTCATACTTGATGGTTCTTGTAAAGTCACATGTGTGCATGTTCCTGCATGTAACTGTAACTGTGTGCAAGTAATTTCAATACTTCTTTTATTCTAGGTAGCCAATTTAACAGCTGGCCAGGGCCTACAGTCCTAGGCTAGTCCTAGTCAATCCTATAGGCTAACTGGCACATCTACAGTAGTGTAAATTGATGTGTACTGTCCCTGTCAAATAAACCAATAAAATAAATAAATAAGCAATTATGTTGTTAGATTTGTACCAAGGCAAATAATGTTTTCTCATCTCTAACAACCTTTAACATCTTCTGACAGACACCCATATATAAAATATGTATGAACATCTATCAGGAGCCTGCGGTCAAACTTGTCTATTATGGAATAAATACTAGGCAGAAAGGAAAAAAGGGGAACAAAGAAAACTGAGGACTTATATACATTTCCTTTGAAGCAGACCTTTTGATTCCGTAAGCTCAGTTAACTCAGCTTAGTTACTTTACCTCCTGCAGTTTTTTCTCAATCTCTTGGAAGACACTGTAAGCTTTGAAACCCTCCAGACCACTGGCTGAGCTGGTGGGAACTGCAACTACATGGGACCTATGGGAAGCAGGAAAAATAATGTTTATGTATACATGAACATAAGACATAAAAGAGAGAGCAATATAGGAGGAGAGAGAGAGTATGAGTGAGAGAGAGAAATGGCACATACTATGTGAAAAGAGACACTGCCATGGTAGCAAAACTAAGCAACCTTTCAACCTTGATTCAGTTATATCCGAGGCCATGTAATTCTCAAGTGATTCAATCCAGACAATGTTTCCCCAACAGAAAGAGTTTAGGCAGCGTATATATACAGTACAAGGTCAAACAATGAATAATGAGCATTCACTGTGGAAATACAAGGAGCATGTTCAACTTATGGGTCACAGCACACAACACAACATGCCTATTATCACAAAACCAATAGAACAGAACATGTTTATTAGGCATGACAAGAACTGTGCAAATACTTTCACAGCTCATTGAAAATATGGATTCAGGCAGCTCATGTTTCAAATTGATTCATATAGCTGCTATTGGATTATAAAACGATTCTCAATGCACCACAATTTTTTTTTTTTTTTAAAGATTTAATTTAGGCATTTAATGCTTCATTGACAGAGACAGTGTGAGAGAGAGACAGGAAGGCACGGGAGAGAGAGAGGGGAGGACATGCAGCAAATGACCGCGGGCCGGACCCAAACCCGGGCCGCCGCGGAAAGGACCGAGCCCCATGGCACACGCTCCACTCGGTGAGCCACCGGGGCGCCCCAAGGCACCACAATTTTAATTCCATCCAGGATACGTGGCATGCTTCAATGCACAGCCATTTTTATTTTTCTTACCACTTGATGTTATCATATCAAGAACATAACTGAAAACGGAGTCAAAAGGAAACATAACACAAGTATCTGTACGAGACGTATAGATCCCAAGAGATCAAGTGAACAACAGTCCTGAAAACCTGCATACATACACACAAACTGAACTGACGCATGCCAGTGACACCAGAGAGGCATAGTAGGTGAATTGAAAAGAACACAAAATCAAGGAGAAGGTGCAGCTGCTATAATCCTATACTGCATTTAAAGCTGCTGTAAGTAAGGAATGACACAATTTATTTTTATTATTTCTGAATAAATGTTAATCCATAAAAGTTACCTACTGCAGCAACTCCAGCCTAAATGTGTTAAGCCCTAGTTCATTAAGTTGTAAAGCTACGCTGGCCGCCTAGTGGCATTGTGAAAGCTAGAAATGTGTGATTTGGCCAAATCCTCTTACTAGAAAACGTGTTACTAGAAAACTCTTTCACATCTGTTTGCAGTGTTCTAAGGATGAAGATGTTGAAGTAGGCCGGATGTTTTGCAATTTGTTTCAGGGTGCATTTGTTGCTCCCAACAACAAGCCTGTTGCTTTCATGGACAGAAATATGTCCTATTTCTATGTTCACACAGTATTTCCAAAAGTATAGGATTTTTGTGGCACTTTTGTGTCTCATTACATGGCCCTGGAATGAAAATACGCTGGAATAAAATCACTCTACATGTTTGCTTTTAAACCGTGGGGTGCCGCCTGTCTAAATCACACATTTCTTCTTCTGTGCTGCTACTAGCAATACAATTGAGTGGGCTTTGGATGTGCACAGTGCTCAGGCTTTCATCTGTCAAAACGTGCTTTCTTCAACACTGCAGCCTACTTCTAAATCTTAGAGGGTTTAAACTTGTGAAAGATTCAGGCAAAAATTATGCATCCAGAAG
The DNA here is from genome assembly GCF_046629955.1 of Centroberyx affinis. Classification (NCBI taxonomy): domain Eukaryota; kingdom Metazoa; phylum Chordata; class Actinopteri; order Beryciformes; family Berycidae; genus Centroberyx; species Centroberyx affinis. The sequence goes on along the minus strand of NW_027279093.1, from coordinate 191,591 downwards.
AACGGCTCTTTGGAGAAAGAAATATGTATGAATTGGATGGCAAAGGGAAGATTATTTATTTATTATTTATTTTACATACGTCTAATGCAGTACGTGTTCTGTGCATAGTCATGGTTGTAACGAGCATGTATTCGTGATAAGCTGCGACCAGACCGGTGCTTTGAGAAGGCGTCTTATCTGGACACTAGCCTTGAACCTGGGATCTCTGGTGTGGAACTTTATCAGCCAAGCTTAACTCAAACTGATACAGCAGTCAGGCTCATAGAGTCTTCACAGCCGTGTCCCACAGTGAAACATACAGTAAAGTTTTTTGAATCATAACAGAATCAAAACAGTACTGTGGAGAGCAGTGGCATGCCTAATCACAATCACTGTTTCATTAAATTGACAGCCTTAAATAATACACCTAGTTAGTCTTCTGATGTATGATGTTTGAGAAAACTTTGAATAATAAATCAAGGCTCTCTAATTAGGCATAGTAAGCAGCTGTTCTATGTATGGCTCAATATCTCGCCTCTGGTATGTTAGCCAGTGGCAGCTCCCCTGACTTTCAGAGCGCCTACTGATACTAATCAGCAAATTTAGAATGAATGCCGAGTGAAATGTTAGACCGGACGATTGACAAATAGTTGCGATAACTTGCTCACCTGGCTTCCTGTGGGAATCCCATCCTGTAGAGAGTGACAACCACAGCTCCTCCTAAGCCAATGTTGTGTTGCAGGGCCACCTTTGCCCCGGGGACCTGCCTCTTGTCCGCCTGGCCTCGCAGCTGCCAGCACAACTCCGCGCACTGGGCCAGACCTGAGCAATCGCACACACCAAGAGATAGGGGGAGGAGGGGGTGGGCAGAAGAGAGAGGGTGGGAGTTTTTAAAATGTTCTCAACTCTGACGGCGCTGAGTTTCAAGTCATGCGTGAGTGGATTGAAGTGAGTGGATTGAATTGAGATCAGTGAGACAGACATGAGTAATCATCCTCAGAATGATATAGGGATCTACAGAATGATCTACAGAACAAAATATGTCTGAAAGGAGCGCACACAGTCAGGCAGAACATGTCCACACACACACACACACAAACAAAACCTGCACTTTGACCAAGAGTATGCGATGGCTGCTAAATCAATACACACATGCCTCTTGTGAGATTTAGCATAACACACATTTAATCCTAGAAGCGCTGGTTGTTTATGCAGAAAGGCGGCATCAAACATCTGCCCACATTGGTAGAAACACAGAAACACTCAGGTGGGTGTGTGTCCCTGGCTGTTGGGGGGGTAAAGCAGAGGGGCTTGGACTCCTGGATGGTGATAGGAAACACCATCTGAAATATCATTCCAAAGACATTGCATTGATTCTCAAGTATATCTGGTAATACCTAATGACGGCTGTGGTATATGTGTGTGGGTAGAGGTACTGCCATCCACAACAACATTTCTACCATCAGGAAAGAAATACCTTATCCAGAATTAATTAGAACAATATCAAAAGTGCAATGCTGGCGAATACCTCCGAAGAGGTTGGTTGCAATTATTTTTAATCAGAGGGAAAATGTGGTTCAGATAGCCTCCTAGTGCAGAATTGCTGGCCTACAAATCAAATTTCAGGGAAGATTATTTTGTTATCTTTATTGAAAAACTGAGCAAATTATTAGCATTAAAAAATACACCTACACAGTGTATGTGTGGGTTCCCATGGTCAAAATGCTAATACACTGTCCATCTGTAAAACACAATTTCCTCCAACTCCCTTCTCGCATTCAAAGGGGGTGACAACTTGACTCCTAATCTGACAACTCGCTCCCTAATCTTGCTGGGGCCAGCTCCTGTGTTAGCGTTAAAGCTAAGCATTTTATCCCATCTGGTTAATGGGCTTTTGCATTTCCCCATTATCCCAATAAGCTAAAGGACTTAAGGGTAAAGACCTCTTCGTGGTGTGTCGTCTACATTCTGCAGCACACTCCTAATCTGCTCCCATAGGTCTTGTCTGTGTGAATGCAATGTTAATTGTAAAAGCCAGTGGGGAAACACAGGGTTTTTCAGACAATTCTTAAAACATGTAAATAACTTCTGGCATGGCCTCGTCACACAATGCCTCCAGAAATCACCTCTGATGAATGATAATTTACAGAATAAAGATAAGATTCTTTCACAGCAATGCTAATTAATCATTAACAGTCAGTCAGACCATAAACTCTTCTGAAGAGCAGATTACAGATGTGTTTTAATGGTGACAAAGATGATCATCTGTCGTTTTCACTGTCCTCAGTCCATTAGAGTGGAGTATAGGTCCGTTGTAATTCGCTACGACCAACAAGCTGCGCACCAGTGAGGCCGTCAAGATCCCCGGGTGTCATTTAAACACGTAAAAATCACCTCCTCTTGATGTTGCTCTCACTGCTTCCCAGGGGCGCTTACTGCACAGGTCAGTCAATTGGCAGTGGGAATCTCTTCTCACACTGTTCTCGAGGGTAAAGGTCAGAGCTTTACGACCAAGATTAGGAGCAACACCATGAATCAGACAGAGCTTAGTGGACTGGGGCACTTGCATATGACCCAGGAGAGAGGGGGAGACGTGACAGGAAGGATGGGGTGAGTGATAGGAATAGTAATGAGGCAAGGGAGTGGTGGAGCAGATCGTGAGATATGATGCAGAAGGAGGGGAGTGAGAGGAGGAGAAAAAAAGAACAAAGAAAGACGACAAATCGAAGAAAAACATAAATCAGAAATTGACAGTGTCGGACAGGCTGTGGCAATCAAAATGAAGCAGAAACGAGGTCAAAGCCCTGTTGGACATTGATCTTTCACCTTGTTATCCCCAGTATGTGTGTGTGTGCGCATGTGTCTGTGTGTGTGTGTGTGTGTGTGTGTTTGTTTTTGTGAGAATGCATCAGCATGTTAAGTTGTATTGGACATTTGTGGGCAAGTGTATTCTGCAGTAAAGACTAAGCAGCTGTTACTGTGACAGAGAATGGACAATAGAAGAGAGATAGAGAAGGAGCAAGAGTGAGAAGTGGAGGGCCAGCGTCACCGTTTGCTTCGTCTCAACCCTCAACAGTTTAATATCTAGAGGGATTACACGGGGAAGCCTGCCAAAGTCACAGCCGGCTGGCTTCTCACATGCAGGCTTAGGGTCACTTTTGCCCAGTTACAACCCTGCTGGTCTTCGCTATGAGAGAGGCGCCACCTGGTGGCCACTAGTGAACATAGACGGTCGTTAGGACAAAGACAAGTTTCAGACCTTTATAAAGGATGCCTTTCAGAACTGGCTGGAAGAGTATTTGCAAATAATTCTTAGTGTTTGTTTTAACTTGCTTGGCGGACTGGGTGGGTAAGGTTTTCTGCATCAGGACAATGCAGATAGTATAAGGTAAAAAAAAATTGGGTATACTACAGTGACTTTTAAATACTTACTTTGTTTAAACCTTCTGTCCCTCATTGTTTTGTCCAATGTAGCAAAACCCACCTGTCTGGTACACCAAGCAGGCTAAAACAAACCCTAAGAATTAGTTGCAAATGCTTTTTGACCTGGATCTGGCATCTTTACTCACATACTCTGCTGGTAGCTGAGTGAATTGGAATGGTTTATTCCATAGATCATCCATATATGATCAGTAGGTGATCAGTGGTTGAGAGTCAGAGGCTCAGCATACCTGTGGCACCCAGAGGATGTCCTTTAGAGATGAGGCCGCCGCTGGGATTCACCACAAACTTGCCGCCGTATGTGTTGTCCCCTCTGTCAATCAGCTCTCCTGCTTTACCTGTGGTGGATGTGAAAGACGTGGTAATATCACATAACATAACATAATCCATATGGCATAATATTCTAATATAATATATAGCATCATATTATCAGCACAAGCAAGGTGTCAACTAAGTCTTAAAATGGATTTAAAGACCTAATTATACTATTATACAGCAGAATAGGATAATACATCCAGAGCCGTTTTCATGTCTGACTACTCTCTCAAAAGTAGAAAAGGAAATTCAGAAGTGGAAAACGCTGCACCTATCGATTCCCATTGCAGCCTTCCAGCAGTTGTATGGTAAGGTTCCAGAGCGATAGACTCACCCTCTGGGCAAAGCCCCAGGGCCTCATATGTGATGAGCTCATTGGCTGAGAAACAGTCGTGCAGCTCAACCACACTGACATCACTAGGCCTCAGACCCGTGGCCTCAAAGCACTTCTTAGCCGCCAGCCGAGACATGTCATATCCCACCTGGAGGAGACAACAACAGCCCTGAGTATGTCTGGAGGCTACTTTAAGGGAAACAAGAACAAATTTATGTATGACAGCTGAGCTCCTCCTCAAATGCGTTATCTCATAAATGCAAAGTTAACTCCCTGGGCCCAGTACATCATAAAATCTTGAAATTGCCAGGAGGCGTAAAACTACAAGTGATACATTTGCGATAAGACCTTGACCCCTGGTTGTGTATCAGCCATATTGCTTTAAAATGATGACAAACATGATGACAGCTAGTAGAGTACAGTGTTATATGTAATAACACTCTACTGACTGTAATATAACAAGCAGTGTGGCAAATTACTGCTCCCAGGCAGTAATACTGTAAGTAATAACATTAGTTTGTAAATGAGTGACCAGTAATGAGTAACAAAATACTTTTATGAGTAGCCCAAGCCCAACACTGGTGTTCTTTTCCTTCAATGTAAAACTAGGCTTGATCCATGTCTGTGACACCGTCCATATGAGTATAAAGAAAAGGGTTGAATACTGTGAATTTTCAGTACAGATATCCCAGGTTTCTCACCATCTTCATGCAGCTGTTCTCTTCAAACGTGGTAGCGAGGTCGGTCACCATCTCCTGGGCCAGGATCTCCACTGCCTGGCCCTCCAGACCATGACTCCTGACAAAGGCCTCGCTGGCCAGGACTGCTGCTCCTGCACCATCTGATGTGGGGCTGATGGGAGAGGGAGAGCGGGAGGAGTGGACATGGTTACGTTAGGAACTCAGGCAAAGAGAGACATAACTTCTAAAATATGCAACCTGCAAAGCATGATTTGTCAATTCCAAGCTCACAATCTGTACTTGGATCAAATGGAAATGACTACTGCTTCCCAGCCTCTCTCACAGCATAGCTACATTTGTGTACTATGCTTGTTTACTGTGGACAATTTGGAGATTTTCAAAAGGTAAGATAATACTGTTATCTTATAAGTTTGTGAGCCTCTTACCAACACTGCAGGAGAGTGAGGAAATCAAACACCTTCCTGGAGTTAATAACCTGCCCCAGACTATACTCCTCCTGGAACTGGGAATACCTGCATGTACACACACACACACACACACACACACACATAAGTACACACTTGAATTGAAAAACGGTCAAACAACCTAACAGCCCAATCATATACTACCTGTAGTACACAAATGCACTCAATAGTAAGTGCAAATAACGTGCAGATTTAATCTATTCATCATTTCCAATTTACTTCATATTACTATTTGTATTAGTACCACCTAAAATGTATGAGCAATACTTGTCTTTTGTTATCGAGTTAACTGTTTCTTACGGGTTGTTGGTGGAATGCTTGTGGTTCTTCCATGCGATTTTGGCAAAGTGTTCTGGTTTAGTGCCTGGAAGAGATCCAAACATCGAGACAAACCTTTTATTTTATAAGCTTGAATGAAGCAACTGCACACAATGCAAGTCACAACCACATCTTCCACATTTCAGACCTTGTAATCTTTTTCCCTCATTGAACAGATGTGCAGCATGTACCATATTTCTCCATGTGCTCCCTGCCAGCGTTGCCAAACATCTGCGGTGCTGCTGGGGCTGCCACCATCCCATAGCGGTTGATCATCACCTCCATGTGCTTGTCCATGGGATTGGTCCTGTCCATGTACTAGAAAGCATATGTTTTTTTAAATCATATTTTACTTTTCACCTTACAAAAGACAACAAATAAACTAGAATACAAACAGCTCAGACATATCGATTGGTCACAATATATACTCCTGTTTGCAGTACAGTCTGATCAATTTCCAGTTATGAACAAACATGCCAAACACATAAAGTTTAGGCTGAGATTGGAAGGGAAAAGGGAAAAAAACAACTCCCAGTGTTGAAAACAAACATCAACAATCCAGCATAAATCCAGCATCTCATTTACCAAGTATTGCCTCTATATTCATTTAGCAGTGGTGCGCCACCACAACAAGGAAATGACCCTCACTGCTAGAGAAAATAAGTGTAGTCTAAATGTTTTAAAAGTAATGATTTTATTATGATTCAACATTTTTAGCACTACAACCTCAACTTGAAGCATACTTAGACCGAAACAGCGACAAATATAGGACAAAACTAGAATTAGCCCCCCCAAGCACCACAGCTGCATAAAATGACAGAGGACACAGTGAATTTACCAATACACAGGATATGATGTTCCAATCCTTTGTGCCATAGCCCAGGCTGAGCTTTCATACAGAAGCCCAAGAAACCCGCTCTCAGCACCAAATACAGCTAGAGTTTCTTCCATTACTCTGTCCCTACACTTAGGCTTATCACTACTTCCCAACATTACTCAGCAACTGAGTAATTGACAATAATTAGCTAATGGGACAGCTGACACTGCTGGCTTAGAAAAGCCCGTTCAGCAGTTCAGAAACTGAATTGTATCCGCAAACAATTATAGCAAGAGCTGGGAACAGTTACCATGTCTCTACTATGATATGATAGACTTCTGAGAGTTAAGACTCCTGTCTTAATCATAACATAGATATTCATATATTTCCATAGTTCATATGTCTTTTGGGACCCCAGCTGACATCTTTTCTTTTCAGCCAGAGCAACCATGCTACTAGCAAACAATTTTTCAGCTAGCATGCTACAGCCAAGCCAGCATATCAACATTCTAAAGAATCAATATACCAGCAACCATGCTACTAAACCCGAGCAACCAATAACACCACAAGCATTTAATAGAAATATGTACACACACACACACACACTAAGAAGTTCTATACCTTTGAAGACAAAGAGCCCCGCTCCATCTTCTCGAACCCAAGGGCAAGCACACAGTCAGCGAGACCTACAGTAAGAGAGGGGAAGAGTTCAAGCGCAGGTCTTCACAAGAGCACACTTCAAAGAAAAAGGTTGCTCTTTATTGGACCTCCTTATGAGTCGAGTCTTTGCACACAGTCTAACAGCAAAGCCTCAGCTTAAGGTAGATTCAAGAGATCGACACAGAGTAGGAACTGGTCTCCACCAGAGAAATGATGAGCTCAACTACTGCACACATAATGCTAGAGCCAGTGTACTGTGCGCATGAGCAATTGTTGAATGAGTGTTTGGTGACGATATATCTTCTTATTCCTTACATTATTTATCATCAAATTTAATGCAGTGAATTCTCTACATGATCAAGCACCTATGACTTGCCAGCACTGAAAAACTCCCTCCATCACAAGAAAAATACAAAGACAGTGAAATTTCATCATCTAGTGTTATTGCTGAACCAAAACAAATCAAAGAGTAGTACTGACTAAAACATGTCCCATATTACACACTGTAATATTGGGCCTGGGTGTGAATCTTCCAGCTCTCAAAGACCTGCTGCCTAACTCACCTCCCTGGACCAGCTGGCGGGCCATGAAGAGAGCAGTGGAGCCTGTGGAGCAGTTGTTGTTCACGTTGACGATGGGGATCCCAGACAGGCCCAGGCTGTGGTAAATGGCCCTCTGCCCACATGTGGAGTCCCCTGGGGGAGGAGGGCAGGGGATGAGATGCTTTTCTGTTTTGTTCTTTTCACTCAGCATGTTACTCAGCATGTGTGAGAGACTTCAAATTTGGTATTGAAATAATGCAAAAAATGAGAGAACTCCTCCAGCGCAATGCAAAGACCTTAACTGAAGTTTGACGGCAGCCTGAAGAAAGCTTTTCTATTGGAACGTGTAATGCATGGATTTGTATGTATGTATATTGGGTAAACTGTTCAGTAAAACTCCTTAAATTGCCCTGGTTGCTCCACCCACTGACTTTCCTTGTTGATATGACAAAAACATCATAAAATGTACCATTTATTAGAGTATATAGAGGGTTTGGTATGGAAGGGGTGTTTTGTATTTTATTGGAAAGCTCATTTTGAGCTCTGTCTGATGAAATTCAAGGACTCAAAATTGGTATTCTTGGGGGTAAGACATGACATTGATCAAAATTAGACATCATGGACGCCTCACTTATTACTCATGATCTTATCAAGTGGAGAACTCATGGCGAAATCCTTCATTTTAAAACTGCTGCTATATCAATGCAAATAACCATCAGAGGGTTTTCCTGTTGACCCTAGGGCGGAGAGGAATGATGAATTTGGGTGCTATATTCTAATTTAAAAAATCAAGTACTTTCAAGGCCATCCACTCATTTTTTAAAACTTTTAAGGCCGTATTTTTTTTTCTCAAATACACAAACTTTTCAAAGCCCATGTGAACCCTGTTCATCTCTGTTAAAGTACAAATGGTCCCCATATTTTAAATAAAAATGATGCAATTGTTTGCTAAAGAGGAACGCTGCTTTGGCTTCAGTGTAGTATGGAGAAGTGCTCATTGAAGCTTGGGTGACAAGGTCATGTTTCGGCAGATAAAATGTGTCCAAGGCTCTTTCCATACAGAAAATAAAAAGCCTGTATTGTTTAGTGGCTATTGAATTGCATACACATCATACATGTTTAAAAATGTTTAAAAAGCACGACACATTGCGAAAAAGGCACCCGTTACTTTTTCACAATTTTTCTGCCGAAAAATTATGCATTCGTTTTGTTTTTGCTTTGCTGTAAATTTAGGGTAAGATCACCTGCATCACTTTCACTCGAATTACAAAAGTACAGTGAGAGCATATATATGAGAAGATGGTAGTATCCAGCATTTCAGTGGACTTAATATGTAGCATGTGTAAACAACATTCAAAACCAACACAGTGTATTAGAGTCTCGACAGCAGGGTCTTACCATAGACATACCCTACACAGGCTTGTTCCACAGCAGAATATGGGACTCCTGCATCTGCTAAGGCTTTTTGACCTGAATCAGAGAGGAGGAATAATGAGATGTTGCAGCACATGAATAACACTATCCATTTCACATGCACGTATTTTAATATGATATATCTTTAGCATGACTGAACAATGTCCATTATCTCTGAAGATGTATGTGAGAGAAAGCACTCAGCACCCGCTTCCTTGGCCATATCAGGGTAGTCAAAGTCCTCTCTGGCTCCAGGCTTCTCAAACTGCAAGCAGAACACACAACAGGCTTCAGCATTTACATATGTTTTTCCTATGTCTTTTATACATTTTTATTGGTGAACATCCTCTACTTCATTGCTCCTTGGCTTGGAACTGATAGCACCACTATAATATGTGTCATGATCTGCTCTCTGTCATGATCTGCTCCTCGGTTTTGCTCCTCGGTTTCCTGGTCGGCCACTCCTTCTACTCCCCAGTCCTGTCATCCTCCAGACTTCACCAGCCCTGCGTTCCAAATCGCATACTTTTTCTTTTTACTACACTACGTACTACATCTGCCCTTAGAAAGTATGTACTGTGCATGTAGTAGGCAGACAATTGGGACATACTATTTCGTCATCACATTGCGTCTTGAACTTTGACCCTCTTGCTTATATATCCGTCGCAGTAATACGGTTGCAGTTTGTTTGTTTTGTTTTTTTCTCTCTCTGGCGGCTCAGCATGCGGCTCAGTCGAAGTGACGTGTCTTCCGCTGCGCAGAGGATTGTGGGTCAGAATAGCCAAAAAAGCATGCTGGCCTGCATACTGCAAAATTCGACCGGATGTAGTAGGGCATCCGGCTGAATTTTCTGGCATACTGCATTGACATGCATGAATTGGGACATGCTAAATCTTTTTCTGGCATACTAAATAGTATGGAAGTATGGGTATTGGAAGGCACCCCAGATGTCCTCAGACTTTCCCTCCTCCTGCACACACTCACCTGTCTTCCATCAGCCCATTAGCCCTGTTACTTTGTTCCCCCTTCACCTGCCTGCTTTCAGCCAATCAGCTCCCGGATTCATTCCCATCCAGCCAGCTGTTCTTTATTCTCGTTAGTCCCAGTGTGTGTATATATTGTCTGTGTTCCCCTGGAGTGGTTGTCAGTTTGTCTGTTTAGTTACCTGTTTTGCTACCTGCTTTGTTACTAGCTCTGTTTTCCTGTGTTTTCGCCAAGACCTGTGTTATCCTAGCCTGCCAGTTCTTGGATTTCTGTTTCCCTTCGCCTGCCAGCCGGTTTGTTCTGTTTGCCTTTTGGTTTACCGGTTGTTTGCTGTACAACTGACTCAGTTCTGTTATTAAAGCGTCTTGCTTCAGCAAAGCTCTCTGTCTCCCGGCTTGTATTTGGGTCCAGTCCCTGAGTTTACATACGTGACAATATGAAGCTTAAAGGTCAGAAACACATTGTATGGGTCCACAAAGTCTGTCTCCCATTCACTGTGAATGAGGCTCCAAGCTGTACAATAGTCACACAAATTTTCACAAAAGTTCTTGTGATTTCCAGTACTAGTTGATCATAATTAATAATAAAGAAAAAATACAGAGGAAATCACATAGGTGGCAATAATTCACATATTTACAGCACATATTTGGTATATTACTGTAACAGTAAATTATTTAAAACAGTAAATTAAATCTTCAACTGGAGCTCTACCAATATCTACCAATAATTATTAATCATTGCTGTATTAGTATATTAAGTGGTAAACATTGTGAAAGTGAGTCATTCATGTGAGAAGCCTAACACAGCAACATGGGGCCACTGAAAAAGATCTATAATCTTGCATGTGGAGAGATGTTTACTCTGTATACCATTACACTTGAAAGGGTCCAATGGAGCTAAATCGTAGGCAAAATTTGATTATCATATGAAATGTACCATATGCCTAAATATGAGCTTTTTGGCCTTGATCTGTCCCACAACAAAACTGAGCAGAAACCATAACAACAAAAATAATACCAATACTACTACTACCAATTATTATTATTATTATTATCATTGTTATTATTATTATTATTATCACTGGCTATTATTGTTGTTATTACATCGCCAATATTATCATGAACAAAAATAATATCATTTTAAAAATATTTCACAAAATACTTGAACAAAGTGCTTTACAGCCAAACAGAACAACAGTAAGAACAAAAACAATAGTAGGCTATATGTATATAAGAAAAGTCAAGAGAAGGCAACATAAGGCAGTTACAGAGGTAAAACCAATAAAATAACACATAGTAACGTAAATTAAAAATAAATAAATAAATATATAAATATATATATATATATATATATATATATATATGGAACGTTTGTCAGAATAGATGTTTAAAAAGTAAAAGTTGGGTTGACCTAAGCTAGCACGTATTGGTGCTATCAGTTAATGACCCTTAACACAGTTTCTAACGCTGATGACCATGGAGTATGGACTTAGATTAGATAATAATGACTTAGATATACAAGAGATACAAGACATACAATTCCATTTTCAACTAAAAAAAACTTTTTTAAAAATTGCAAGAATTAGTTACCTAATAAACTGAGCTAATATTTTCTAGCTGGCTCTCAGTATCGCTACACAGAGTGCTTGTCTGTCAGGTGGCTAGCCGACTGAGCTGTCAAATAACTTACATAACATACACATACAAAACATATTTGTGTACCATTAGCTAAAGTGCTGTTAACTATAAAGAATACAAGCTGAGGTTTTGGAGTGGGACAGGTTGTGCAATGCAGACTGACAGCAACTGGCACCTGGCAAGCTAACCGTGCTAGCTGTAAGTGTTTAAAGAGCCTCCATGTCGACTTGCAGGCCGAGACAGTGAAATTGTACGTATACGGATTTACCTTTGTCATCCCCACGCCGATGACAAATACTCTGTTGTTCTTTTGAGGTGGCATAGCTGCTCTTCTCAGGTGGCTGCTCCAGAGAGACACTGGGCTAGATAGCAGCAGCAATGACAGGTTATACTACGAAGATCGTCTATGTTTCAGCAGATGAGTCACTCAGTAGAAAAAAAGAAACTGCTTCCGGTCTTCAAAAGTAGGTGTTAACTCTTATGCATGTTTGGTTTTAGTGAAATGTCGTCCAAATAACCCTCAGCTGTTTTTAACAGAAGATATCTGCCACAGTCAGCCACACAGCATCTTCATACTTTTCCACTCACGTTCCTGGCTCAGAGCATTGCCCTCTCAAATGTTGTCATCATTTCAGATTATATATCCAGATCCATTTTTTATTCCGTCTATGAAAAAGCTATGGCAAAAATGAATGGGATTTTGGATTCCATTTGGCAATTATTCTGTTCTTAAAATGGATGAAACCATGTAAGTAGAAATTACATATGATGAAGTTATAACATATTTTAACACATTACTGAATTTTTTTGATATATTTAGATAAAAAATGCATAAAATGGTGCATGTATGTATGGCTAGTGATTTTTTTCATTGCAGCTTCAAAAACCCAGAAGAATCCACCTCTATACATTTATGCATAATAGAGGAACCTCCAAAAGCAAAAATGGTGGCATTGGATGTGGTTAAAAGCAATAATTTTACATCCCTATTCATTTTCACGTTAGACTGGAAGTGGGCAGGACCTGGAATTTATTATTTGGATCAAAAAATTGTCACGTGCAGATTCTGGGCAATTTGTGGTACTCAAAAATATGGGCAGAGTGAGAGCTCTCCACCTTCTTATTCCTCTCTGGTTATACAGTCCGCTGGCTACCTTTGCTCACACATATCCCACAATGCAATTCTCAATGAAGTTGAATGGGCTCCTGTTATGTAAACGATAGGGTTTATGAATGGGATGCACATCTACAACCACTGCAGATGATAACACCCACAATACGAACACATCACACACATCTCCTAACTTCATTAAATTTACAAAAATCAATCAAATCTTCAATCTTCAGTTGTATTGAAGCAGTGAAAAGCCCCATCCAAGCTCTATTGTGCAAAAAAGACCTAAACTCAGAAATATTTTTTCACTCTTCAACTTTATTGAGGCAGTGAAAAAAGCCTTGTCCATTGAACAATCCAAGATGTGTGTATGGACATCCCATCCTGTTCTTCTTCCTGTTCACCATAAACCAAACCACGCTGCCGCAGCATCTGAAGCATCCTTGTTGCCAGAGATCAAGCCTGTGGATGTTTGGCTGCAGTGTTCGTCATCCCATCTCCTGGGCTTATCATAGGAGGACATCAACACTTGATGAACTGGTGCGTGACCTCATATATGCCCACCGACTCACTGACTCTCTCATCATAGTCTGTCCAATCCTGAAATATTCAAAATGAAGTTATGAGAGACATGGCTGTATAGATAACTCAGTGACAAGAACCACTCACATAAACACAGACATCATGATGTCTACTTCAGTAACTTTACTGCGTTTCTTTTTACTTGTTATAAATGAGACTGGGGTCTGAAATTTAAAGGACAAATCCACCCTAAAACACACCAACACTGTCAACAGCTATTAGAGATATACCTTGTATTTCTGGGCACATTTTGTTGTTTAATGGTGGATTTTTCTTATCTCCACGGATAACTGGCCAAACCTAGACAATGTGACATCACATTTCCAGTACAGCTGCAATCCTACCGGAAGAATGTTTTTCTATCTAAACCATCAACGGTAAATGTCAGGTTTTGGTGTCAGTCCCTCAGAATCAAAAAGGCAAGAACTTCTTTCTAGAGCCGCCACTTTGTACTGACATTCAACAATCATACAGGTGGAATCCATCGTAGAAGAGGAAGAGAGACCAATTTCTCCACCAACAGTAGCCTCAATAGACCACAATGCAATGCAGCCACAAGACATGTTGCGTTCTGATTAAAGGGCGCAATTCTCACTTTTTCTCGACTGGGAAAACTCTCTCTCTTGCTATCTCTATTGCTCTCTCCACTTCTGGGGTTTGTCGAAAGACATTCTGGGAAATGTAGGAGATTTCTAACTGAAGCAGAAGTAGATGAGGAAGGTTGAGGGAAAGTGGGAACAACAAAAACACTCACTTTCTCTTGCAGGTTGATTTCAGGAAACTGTGTCCCAGACTCTGCTCCTTGTGCAGCGAAGCCGGCCTGGTGTGGATGAGAAAAGGGAGGAAATTGAGAAGAGGCAGCATAAAAAAGGCGTTCTACATGCCTCAGTGATATATCAATGAGAAAATCTAATCTATCTATCTATCATATCTATTGAATCAAAAGCTCTCACTTGTGGTTGGAAGTCAATGGGCTCTAGACCTCGACACTCAAACTGCACCATTGTCTTGAATCTCTCGCTGTCCTCAGCCTTCCAGACAGCGGACATACCATGAGAGAGACAGAAGATGAGAATGTAAGCAGCTGAAACATAGACGCACTTTCATTCAGCATCACGTCATTCTCATCTCATGTCAACACAGATTTCATAAAATTAGCAATTTATACTATGAATGTGCATCATGAAGATTTAGCCTAAAAAGGAGGGTAAACTCTTGTCCGCAAATAAAAAGATGAGTAAACTGACTTTAGGTTAGCTGAATATGTTTATGCACAAAGCTGGACTGTTCCAATGGGTGTTACAAGAAAAATCACACTTTCAAGTTAGGAACAGATAAGTTATACTTTAGTTACAGTGCAGTTCATTTGGCATCATTTGCAATAAGAGCATTTTGTCATTTGTGGACTATTATCTGCAAGAAATGCATGAAAACAGTCAGGTTGATGTGTGTTTAAGAGTAGAAATGTGATATATGTTTGCTTACATTGTAAGGTGTGATTGTGTCTCCCAGGATATCTGTCAGGAAACAGTGTGTAAATGTTATCACACTCAAGTTGGGATCTTTTCAGAGATTTCACCTCAGAAAATAACCAAACTTCACACGGTTGTCAGTGTTAGCTCATACCAATTGAATTTTCCCTGGCACAAAGTTTGCACTTCTGCACCATGCTGGCACTGCTCCTTCCTCCTTTTAGTGGTACACTCTCCTAGGACACAAAAGACAGGTTGGATAGTGTGTCCACTTGTGTTACAATACTGTTACTGTTAGCACACTGTGTGGACACCAAGATAATCTTGTCCTTACCGCAAGGGTTATATACTGCCATTTATCTGGAATCTCTCCACAGTTCCCACACTTCAGCTAAATCAAGGGAAGACACAAAGTTGTATTGTAAGTTTGTGGAAAAAACCACTAGCTTGAGTGTGAGTGTGTGTGTGTGTGTGTGTGTCATTACAACAAAGCCTTGGATAAAAAAAATATCAGGAAAAGACAGAAAGGAGTCCCATCAGCAGACTAGTCCTGAGTCATAACACCTGGCAATGTGGCCCCATCAAGTCTTAACTACACAAAAGCACAAAAACTAGAAAAAAAACTGGATTTGAATATATAAATCTGTTATATATTATCTAGCAGCTATATATACTATACACTGTTGAAAAATGTTGAGTGTAAGAGAGAGAGGTATATATATATATATATATATATATATATATATAGAGAGAGAGAGAGAGAGAGAGAGAGAGAGAGAGAGAGAGAGAGAGAGAGAGAGAGAGAGAGAGAGAGAGAGAGGTGAGCTGACATGCTAGCTTGACAGCTACCTTCAGAAACCAGCGGAAGTCGTCGCCCACTGGTCGCACGCCGGTGACATTTTCCAACGAGGCTTTGAATTGCAGCCCAAATTTCTGTCACATATAGAACAACAGGAGGGTTTTTAATTCACTCATTCAGCCAAACTGGTTGTTTGTTTACACCACGACATGCTGTAGCGATACATACCACCATTTTGAAGCCTTCCCACTGTAGCCACTGGGTTTGCCTGTTGCCTTCAAGTACTCCTCGTAAGCTTGTACTTCTGACTTCAGAAGTCGTACGTACATACAAGTGTTTTTGGTTAGAAATTATAGCAAAACAAACCCTGAACAAATGTTACCGTTTTGGCGCCTGTTATTTTTATTGAGACGTCAAGCAGCACGGACTTGCTTTGTGCTGCACAAAACGCGCACCGTGCTTGTAACTTATGTTTTAAGAAATGTATTAGCCAAAATGGCTTGAATACATCACTTTTACCATCGGTTATTGCACGGCTCCCGTGCTCCAAGTAACCTAAACGGCGCACCTCGACAGTTCCCGTAGCACTGAAAATCCGAGATTTCCAGTTGTTTTACTGGTTGGGTCTCTCATATTTCCGTCAGCATTTGAAGGGAGCATAACTTCCGCAGTCAATAGCGCCCTCAAGTGGGCAAACTGGACACCATGAATGGAAACTGAAGAGCCACGTATAGTGAACCTCATTTGGTAAACTGTCAAGCGCCCTTCAAATTACTTTTCCAGGAACTTGAGTCTAAATCGTAGCCCTCCTTTCATTAAAAAAAAACCCAGTATGTATAATTCATATACACGAGACATGGCCGCTCGGCTGCATCAGTTTATTGACCATTAAAGCAAGTGACAATGTCATTCTGTTATAAATCATCCAACGCCCCCAAGCCAATTCAACAGCCATACGGTACAAATCATGTGGTACAAATCATTCACTCAACAATAGCATTATACACAACAAATACAGCACATGGAATAGAAAAGCTATTTGACAGACAGTTTTATTATAACCTAATGTTAGAATGGAATAAGGTTTATATCGTGGATAGTTATAGTTTAACCTGAGGCAACTTTGCAGAGGCATTGTGGTAGGTTTTGGTGGTTCATGGCCACACGCCTGGCATGATTGGTATTGCTGTAGTACTGATCCCCCTCATCATACCTTTTCTAACATCTCCACACTCAAAATGGTAGTGTCAACCTGAGAATATATATATGTAACACCATATTTTAATTCAACTGAGAGCTGAATGTTTGTGTATGGTAGCAAAATTTGCTTTGTCTAAATCACGGATTATTAAATGCACTATGTAAATAATATAGGCAAAGTTCAATTACCCTGTCTGGGATGGGGAAATATGTTGAGTCACTCCTACAAGTGCAGTACTTAGAGGAGTAAACGAGTTTTGATTGGGACAGTTAGTATTGCACACCACTAGCCCATTGAATAGAGGGGAAAAGAAGTGTCCCAAAAAAATGTAACAACACCCATAATACTCTGGACTGAGTTAATATAGCAGTAATCATGTGAACCTCTCAGCTTTTGGCTCCATTACTCCAGTACTTCAAGTCATTATTTATACATGTGGCAATCAGAGCTGTAAAATCATGTAGTGTGGAGCCATGCTGTTGCAGGCATTACGCAGACTGAATGTGGTGGAGAGGCTGCATGTGTTGAACAGACCTCTGGTGTAATACATTACACACAAAACACAGTGAGGGAACTCAAAACACTGAGAAAGGGTAGGAATAGGAAACACTCCCAAGATTGTCAACAGAAAAACAAGAGTGCAACCTTGGGTTTTTCAACTCATCTCCCAATCAAGATCCTTCCGTTTGGAACCCATCCAAACATAATCAAGTTCCCTGGCCATAAGGGGTTCAAGTTTCATCAGACATTTAAAATTAAAATAATAAAAAAAAAATCTGTCCCCCCTCTTTTATTCATTTAACTGCAAGAATTTCCATGTAGCAGCAGGGGATACATAAAAACAAAATGTTGTAATATGGGAGGAAAATGCACAGGGTCACTTTTAACCCACGGTCTCATCGCAAAAAAACAGCAAGAGCCTTTTTTACCCCCCTGACAGAAGTCTAAATGAAGTTCAACAATTACAATAAAAGTAACTAATAACAAGAGTAGTCATAATAATAATAAAGGCATTGCAATTCTTTTTGCATCTCTTTTGTTCCATTTTTTCCTCTTAAATACAGTGATGCCATCGGGCATTATTTACAGCGCTACCCCCCCGCAGCCCCCTCTTCCCCGGGGGGGAGAGGCGTGGTGAGGTCAATGTGGCCGGCTGCTGGACTCGGATGTCCGTCGTTGCCGTGGAGTGCTGTGACCGTTCACACAGCCGTTGTGACGCTTGTTCAGGCCGCCGTTCAGAATGTCTTGGATGTGCTGCACTATCAAGTTGATGGCCACTGCAGAGACAGAGAGAGCGAGAGAGAGAGCGAGAGAGAGAGCGAGAGAGAGAGCGAGAGAGAGCGAGAGAGAGCGACAAGGTTACACAGAAGACCCAAGAGGCCACCGCAACAAGGAAATCCTCAAGATAAACTTTCCCCTGCTTCATCAGCACAAATGCAATGTAATAATGCCAGATAATAGCCAATTTCCTTTACATTATCATAACTATCATAATTCAGGCCTTACCAAGGTTATCTGCTCCTCGTGGAATGATCACATCTGCATACTTCTTGGTCTGGTAGAAACAAAAAGGAGTTCAACGCTTAAAAATTACAACAAAATCTTCCTCACAGCCAGATGTGTAAACAGAGAACGCAACTACAGATGGTGGGCAAGCTAGCAAAAGGCACTTACTGGTAAACAGAATTCCTCAAAGGCCGGTTTAACAAAAGTGATGTACTGTGTCAGCACCTGCTCCAGGTCCCTGCCGCGCTCGCTGATGTCTCTGAGGACTGAAACAAAGAAAGCACAAAAAGATGCATATTAGAAATACCAAGTTGTCGTCAAAATCTAAAAAAGGACAAGCAAACATAAAACTACCTAAGTCAATCTACACCGACAATTACTTAACCACAATTACGTAAGTTAGAGGTGCACAGATAGTATCTGCACTGTGGGGATTGGCGCTGATCCAGCTGCCCCAGGTACTATGAGCAAACTGTCCCAAAGCTGCCCAGATACAGATATTTTAGCGACATGCACTTTTGTGTGCTAAAATCATGTTTTGAGGAAAGGAAAGGTGTCTCCAGTGCAGCGATTCTTTGTGGTCTTTGAAGCAAACTACCATCTGTGCCAAGCCTAGCTGTTTCTGGCAGTTTGAAAGAGGCAAAGCATCTTGAGTAATACCAGAAGTGAGGAGAGTCGGCCTTCAAAATACCACATTTGTTAGTCTTCTATGTAAGAGGTGTTACGTAATCGTGTTATAAATAAATGCTGTGAATAGTAATTTTTAGAAAAGCAACTGTAATGCATGATATGTGGCCCCTTTTTCCATTTTATCAATTCATTTTCTTTTTGATTTGACCTCAATCAATTCTGTATTTTTTTTTTTAGAATAAGCCAATAATACGCAGCATGAATGATGCTTAGTAGTAATGTTAATTGACCAGTACTCTGATTAGTACTCATTAGTTATGACAAATCGGTAGTGGTGCACCTCTAATGTAAGTATACTGATTCAACATATAACCCAAGCACTCGGCCACACCCACAAACCTCGACGTGAGAGCCGTGTGTCTGGGTCCGTGTCTACAAACAGCTTCATCTGGAAGAGATCTCTGATGTCCTGAGAGTAGAACATCAGGATGCCCTCAAACAGGACCACGTCAGCGGGGTACACCGTCACAAACTCCTCTTTCCTGGAACACAAACAGACATCGCTCTTTTTCATCAAAACCAGAAACATTCAGCCAACTTGTCATGTGGTAACGCATATTGAAAATGATATTAGATAATCAAGTTATAAATCGAGGGACAGGAACCTGTTGGACAGGAATAGCCCATATAGGGTGAAGTTGTAATCTACGGTGCAGGGGACACATAAAGATAAGACACAGATGAAGCAGGAGCTGCGGCAACAGACGGGTGCTCACCTGGAATGGGTGACAAAGTCATAAACTGGGATCTGGACAGTCTTCCCCTGCAGAATCTGTCTCAGTGTTTTCATGATCAGCTCATTGTCAAAGGCATCTGAGGACCAGAAACAGACAAATGATCAGTTGTGACCTTTGTGTGATGTCATATTGCCTAAACCCAGTCACACCAGCCTGCTGTGCGCACGTGGACAACCGCACTTCCTCACATATGCAGTTACACATTTGGAAATTGAGGAATCATTTTCGTGTAACAGCTGCTGGGTTCAGTTTCTGAGCCTTACAGCAGCTGCCTCTAGGAAAGGCTTGCTGACTGGGGGGATTCAGATCAGCTGAGAAAGGAAGCAGGAGTGATAGGGGGGCAAAGACCGGCTCCAAAAATGGATCGAGTATGCTTCTGCCAAAATGTGTTTGGGAAGCTATCAGCAACGTGGCAGCATGGCAAGGCCCTGCACATGCTGTTTAGCATAAGCCTAGTTTTAGAATATGAAGATTTTCATATCACAAGGGCAGGTTGAATCAAAGACAAGGTCTTGGAATTCGTATCTGACACGTAGCTTTAAGAGTGACTTGCATGGCGATGTATCGCTTTTTGTCCTTCAGTCTATTCCGCCACTGCAAAGCTAGCTGATGCCACTCTGTCTGCTTTTCATGGCCTGGCTACATCATGTGACACCAGCCTTCATGTTAATCTGTACAACCTTGGGGCAGCCTCAGCTATTCTGAATTCCACAAGCCTTACAACTGTCTATACAGACTACCTTTAAGTTTACAAAGCTATGCGGAAAATTTCCAAAAGATCCACACCCACGCTGCACCTCCACTTATACAATAACTAATTGGCTTAAAGTAGTTTGAAAACAACTTTCCATAAGTCCACTGAGCATGCCTTAAGGCAAAAGTTGAGGGCGGTGACAGACATATTCCTACTGCAAGCAATCTAAACCTTTGGTGCACACACAGTGCATGAGCTGTGCCACTGACTATCCCGTGTTTTGAGTACCTGGATGATCAAAGTTGAACTGGCCCTTAAGTGCCTTGGCCTTCTGCTCTGGGGTGAGCTCCCTGTAGAAGCTGTCCTGGCTGAGGATAGCCACCTGCCGCTGATGGTGGTCAATTTTGTTCTGCCCCAGCAGCTCCATGATCTTCTCACACACAGACGACTGCGGGAAGAAAGACGCAAAAGGCAGAAAATCAATACAGATGACTAAGCATGGACAGCCTGGATACATGGAGGGCGAAAAAATAATCCAAAAACACACAAGGGAGCTGATATAGTACAAAATCTATTTCCTCACCATCAGTAACCTAGATATGAATGGTGAGTGAAAGCATTGTGGAGTTAAAATAGTTGACGAAACCGCTGTAATGGTACCTTTTTTAAATTCAATACACACAGGATGGGCGCAACATTTATAATATTGAAATACTTTATTCACAGCCAAATTTTACCAGCACTTTGATGCATTATTTTGAACAATGATTCAGGTGACTGCCCTGTGACCCACCATCTTTGTCCTCATTGACCTCACTCGAAATAAATGGATCTCCTGCCAATGCTGACTGGGCATTCTCCAGCAGCACCAGACTATGGTGCTTTTGTATCCACGAAATGTGCCACAATGAAATTGGACGCCCCCACTCGGGAGCTAGGAGGTCATGTCAGCACACACCCAAATGCTAAGCTGAGAAGGCCTGACTTGGAGCACATCAGACATTCACCCTGCAGTGGCTCTTATGAGGCCATCTACACTCATGTCCAATACAACTGTTTTACTAATTATTACGGATAAAGCAAATCAAATGAATGCTATTCTGTATTAACACAAAAAGACAATTCACCCCTCAATCACTCAACGTCAGCAATGGAAATGGAAAGAAACTGAATGACCAGGCAGGCCATGAAAATACAAAGCACCTGTGTGCCATTTGCACTGCTTTACCGCTACACAGAGGTGGGTGCTACATTTCAGACAAGGAGGCTAAAGTTACATCATTGATTCCACGAAAACTGGGTGATCTAGCACCTTAGGGCCATAGGAGGACGGGGAAAAAAACATGAACCAACTTCCTAACTGAGCCCGACCATGGCCTGGCGTCAACAATTATCGCAACCCCCTCGCGCGGCCCCTTGTAGGGGGCTTTCAAGGAGGAAAACATTGGCTCGGTGCCGAGGGTGAACTTGATGAGGATATCTGGGTCAAATTTAGGAAGGAGGGGCGAGGCACAGTGAAAGACTCCGGTCTTCAGTCTCATAATTCAGTAATGTGCAATAAAAGAACATGTACAAGAAAACGTACTGGCTAAAATTAAAATGTGGTTACGGTTGTTTTTAAGTGTACAAAGGAAAGTAGTCGTCGCTTTAACCTAATGAATTATGAACTTGGCCGTGACCGTCACCGGCGCCCGCTGCATTCGCGTGTCCGGTTTACGCGAGGTGCCGTTCATTGTTTGGCACCGACCAGGGGCAGAACACACCGCAGTTCATAACAGAAACCCTCGTGACGTCTCTAAAGAGACCCATTTATGTGCTTGCGTCATTTTATTGGCATGAGAGGAGGGAAGTGACTCGCTTACCGCTAGTCTGGCCCTCCCACGCAGCCGTCCTTAAAAGGCAAATCTAGGTTAATAAATTCTACATTACTTTTCTTTACAAATAAAAACGTGTCTGGGTTTAATCGGCCAAAACCTCAAATGAGACGTAAAACTGCACATGTCCAACTGGATAATATCTGTACTGCATTTATTACATATCTAAGAACAAAGGAAAGTGGGCGCGATGGCTTCAGACAAATCACATCCTATTCGGATTCAGAGCTGCCGTTTTCCCGCTGGCGCCGGTGTGTTGTTGTTTACCATTCAGTAAACTATGTTACATGGACTGATTGAGTCAGAAACAATAACGGCATACAATACCATTTTTTTCTTACTAAAGACGTAGCCTTTGTTTATGAACATGTCTTAAAGGACATCACATGGGAAACAAATTAGCGATAATAGCGACGGGCACTGTTTGCAAACACAAGCGGCCACAGTTTAGCTAGCCTCGAGGCTAGCTAGCTAACATTAGCTATCAAACGGAATCTGCTTTGTTTAGCATACCGGTGCTGCTACTAGTATGTGATGGAATTTAGCTAGGAAGCTAGCTAAGCTAAGATCAATGATCACCACGTAGTCCCAAGGCAGTCTAGTCTGCTAACAAACAGTATCGTATGAAAAGAAAAAAATACAATTACACAAAGTGACAATTGAGTACAATAGCTAGTGGGCAACGCGCTAAGTTAAACTGCTACTGATGGATATCTGTATGGTTAAACAGATGGTAGCGCTGTAGAGCTGTCAATCAATTACGCCGCTGAGCCACGCGGTTAGCACACGGCTGCCGAGCGGCTCTCCGACATGTTTTAACTCAAAGTCTAGACATGACAATTCACAGAAATCGTCACATTAGCTAGCTAGAGCCCCGACCTTGCCGCTGGCGGTGCCTCCGGACACACCGATGAGGAAAGGTTGTCGAATAACATTATTGTCTTCGCCTCGGTCCCTTAGATGTGTCTCACTGTCCCCGGCCATACTTGCAATGTGCCGGCTGGTCGTCTGTGCTGGAGGATCACTAGCCCGTAGCTCCGCCTATATTACTTCAGCCCCTTCTATAAACGCGTAATTTTGTAGAAATTAGTTAATGTGCACTGCATTTCAATGTATCTTAACCATGCCATACGATCAGGTAACGTGTAATTACATTATTAATTTAGATTATTTTCTTTCTCAGCCTCTTTTTTGTGATCGACCATATGAGTATCCAATCGTCTGTTACGCTCTAGTGACTGAGCAGCCAATGAGCACCGTTGTTTATTTGTCCCGCCTACTGCTAGATCCACTAGAACCAGAAGTTGATCTATTATTAC
This sequence comes from Centroberyx affinis, assembly GCF_046629955.1. Lineage (NCBI taxonomy): Eukaryota > Metazoa > Chordata > Actinopteri > Beryciformes > Berycidae > Centroberyx > Centroberyx affinis. The sequence goes on along the minus strand of NW_027279093.1, from coordinate 167,998 downwards.
CAGTTTAATACATCCCTGATTATTACAACTGAAAGATAAAGATGTCAGTGTCGAGGGTTATTTAAACACTCATTTCACCTACAGATTTCTACAGGCGGATCTAAGGATCCAGAGAGTGGAAAAGTGTTTGGTTTATGGTCTGTTTTTTATGTAGGCTAGCTCAACTTGAAATCCAACAAGGCATGCGGATCACAGGTGGAACTTCAGTTTTTGCCTCTGAACTGATGGATCTAATCTGTAAGTAAGACCAACTCATGTTGTTATATACTCTGGTCCATCAGCTGCCTTGTTGGCTGTGAAGTGTGTCTCTGCACAGGCTCAGCCTGACCTTATTAATGAGATTCTTATCTTCTCTATTCTGTATAGAATTGAGAAGTTGAGCTGTGACTTTGGGTTTGTATGGGCTCCAGGACACTCTGGAGTTCAGGGTAACAATAGACTTGCAAAAATGCTCTAAGTAAAGAAAAAGTAGCTCTTAACCTCTGATGGGCAGACTACAATAACAAAGCACTATTGGAAAGGGATTGAAAAGAAATGGCAAGAAGAGAACAGAAACAGTTCAGCATGTTTTGTTATGCTGCAGGATATACAAAAATGAGAGGTGAGTGCTATGTAAAGAATCAGCAGATGATCGGGTCTCATCCTTTTCTTTGAAAACTCGATGCCAATACGAGTTTTGGTCTGTGGAGGGCAGTAACACGCCGCCTTGCGTCTACTCTGCCATATCTCTGCAAATCTTAAAGAAGACGAAGAAGAAAAGCTGTACCTAAAAGTTGCAAAACTGAACGTTGTTTATACACCATTTACCAAACAGCATTTTAGTGTGAAGGAGGCTGCACTGGTAAGTATAATGCAGACGCTGAAATAGTCAAACACAGTTGAAACAACACCGCGAGGAAACAGCATGTCGTGTGTTGTTGCTGCAGTTGAGTGGAAATGGTTTGGAGTTGACACATTTTTACTATTGGTGTAGTGTTTATTAAGTGTTTCATAGTAGCATGAATGTGCAACATATATGTTTTGACCTGCTCCAGATACCCCCTGACCTCCCAGCAGAGCCTGTGAAGTGTCATGCTCCGGAGGCTCGCTCTGTCCCTGCGGCGGCGGCCCGCTGCCGCTCTTCTGGCGGCGCTGCGATGCGCCTCCTCGGGCGCTGTGGACATCAGAGTCCCGCTGAACTTCTGGGGAGGGAAGAGAATGAGGAGCAAAGAGAAAAGCAACGAGTCTGTTTACGAACCTGCAACAGGTAGAGCACAGGTCTAATGCTGACTTTTATCTCGGCCTGTTGTTTGACACTGTTACCGCATTGGACTTTGATCACTACTGTGTGAAAATGTGAATGCTATGTGTCCTTAGCGGTTTCTAGGTTAGGAGATACAATGTAACCTTATGCTGTGTTTTCATGGGCTGTTTTGATATTTTTAATTTTAGTTGGGTAGCCTATTCAGTAGTTGTTTTTTTTAAACATTTATTTATCCGGGGAAATTCAACTGAGTGCTTGTTTTTTAGCAACACCACTCCACTGCCTATCATATATGGAACTCACTATCACTACTCACAATCATATATGGAAGCATGAATCATCACTAAATAAAAAGAGAACAGAACATAAATTGTGTAACCTGTTTTATTTATATTTAACCTGTGTACTTGGCTGTAATCATCATATGTTTCACTTTGCAGGGCGCGTCTTGTGCCATTTGGAGCCATGTGGTGCCGTGGAGGTCGACCAGGCTGTGAACCATGCCAACTCGGCCTTCAGCCATTGGAGCAAGATGTCTGGGATGGAGAGGGCAAGGATCATGATAGAAGCTGCCCATATCATTGAGGTGTTTATTTGTTGTTTGTATATTTTAATCTTGGGAATACATAAATTGGCACAAAAAATGCACAGGAGTTGTTGCAGAGTGCATTAATCATAAATCCTGGGCCTGGTTTCCCACTGTGATCCATTATGCTGCTGCTGATTTGAAAATTTGAAGATGGTTTAAATTGTAAATTGTAGCATGCATACTAGAGTTCTTGAGAGTGGGAATAACTATATATAGTCAAGCTACATTGAACTGTAGGTTTTCTTTCTTTGATTTTACTATCTACTTGACACCTATGCTGTGCAACAATACATCTTTTTTGTGTGTGAATTTGCCCTGGTTGCTGTGAACAGAGCAGGAGAGAGGAGATAGCAGAGATGGAGGTGGTCAACAATGGGAAGTCCATCACAGAGGCCCGTCTGGATGTGGACTCTGCCAGACTGTGTATAGAGTACTACGCAGGGCTGGCCAGCACTCTGGCAGGTTGGTACACAGCTAGTCTCTCTGGTTGGTCTTGTCCTATGGGTTACTAGATAAAGTGTGACAAAAGCTGGGACTAAGCCTCATCTGCTCTGTACACATTAATTGAGAACCGTTTCACTGCTTAACAGGTGGGAAATTTAAGAGGTGATGAGAGGACAGCACCCCTCTTTTCAACATAAAATATGTAATCTAGCCCCATTATTAATTACAGGTTTTAGTTTGAATCGTGCCTTGCCACTAGACCAGTGTATGGTGATATACACATTGCTCAAACACTGACAAGTGTGGCCATTATTTGTGTGGATGGCAGCGAAGGCTAAATGCATAATGCTGCTGATGTCCACTATGAATATTTGCAGTGTCAGTATTTTTTTTATACCCAGAATAGGTTGAGTAAGTAGGCCTGCTTTTTTCAGTAATACCTTGCAGAATCAGTGTCATCTTTTAGTTTCTTAAGACTATTCTATTCTATTTCTACAGACATCTCACATGGAAAAGATTCACAAAAATCTAACAAGATTTGTATGTGTTCTACCTTTCATGTCAAGCTGTACTTACTATAAGTGGACACTTTGATAGACACCTTGATAGAAAGTAACTAAGAAGCCACCCATATAAGTGAGACTAGAAAAGAATACTATAAATGATGCATGAATCTTGGTATATAGTTATATATATGGCTTACTATAAGTTTCTCACTATCAAAGTGGCCACTTTCATACTATTAAACTTATAGGTATCATATGCTGTATAATGCAAAACATCCAAATCATAGAGGGCGGACCTTATGATTTTTATAAATCTTTTTTGTATGGGATGCTTTTATGACAATATTTCTCCACTAATGGTTTGTCGCTATAAATTCACCCCCCACCTACAGCTATGTAGTTGTTTTTGCCACTCTTCTCTTCTCTTCTTGTGTAACCTTGTTGCTGTGTCTTTTGTTTGTCTTGGTTGGTAAGCACTTGGTCAACTTACTTTTAAAAAATTGCTGTACTTATTTTATTATTATTATTATTATTATGGTTATTATTATTGATACTCATTTTATGCTTCTGCTTTCACCTGTCAAGGCCAGCATGTCCAGCTGCCTGGCGGCTCCTTTGCCTACACACGCAGGGAGCCTCTGGGAGTGTGTGCGGGCATCGGTGCTTGGAATTACCCGTTCCAGATAGCTGCCTGGAAATCAGCTCCAGCCCTGGCCTGTGGTATGGGATTCCTCTAAAGTATTAAAGAAAACTGATCATTTAAGTAATCAGCTGTTAGACATAAACTGGGACCCTCATTGAAAAGTTAACTTTACACTTAAATCATTGATTAGATGAGTCGGTCGCACAGAATATGAATTGTCCTTACTTGCTTGTGAATGATCTTTCTCTTTTCTTGACTTAAACAGGCAACTCCATGGTGTTCAAGCCTTCGCCAGTGACACCTGTGACAGCAGTCATGCTGGCAGAGGTCTACGCCCAGGCCGGGGCTCCAGAGGGGCTGTTCAACGTGGTGCAGGGCGGCCAGGAGACCGGCAGCTTACTGTGCCGCCACCCTGACGTGGCTAAGGTCTCCTTCACTGGGAGTGTGCCCACTGGCAAGAAGGTGAGTGAGATGTATACAGAGATTATCAGAAGTCTACACACCCTTTCCAATTTTGTAGTTTATATTACCTTCAGGCCTTAAATGAAAACTGACTTTTTTTTAATGTGTTAAAAATGAAAAACTAAAAGACCTTGGGACACACCCCACATCAGAATTGGGGGTTGTAATTGTGATTCAGGAGGTGTAGACTTTTAACGTCCACTGTATGTTCATTTGAATAGAAAAATTAAAAGAGGCCTTTATTTACTAAGGGGCATTAATCTTACAAAAGGAAAGTAAGTTTTAAAAATGTTCCTAACAAAGATGCGATTCTTCAACTGCAAAATTCAATATGTAACTAAAGATCTGTTGAGATCTTGTTTTCAGTCCTGTTCTCCATGTGACTTTTCCTTTGACCCGTCCTGGCCCACAGATTATGGAGATGGCATCCGAGGGGGTGAAGCCTGTGACTTTGGAGCTTGGGGGGAAGTCTCCTCTGCTCATCTTTCAGGACAGTGATCTGGAGAATGCTGTGAAGGGAGCGCTCATGGCCAACTTCCTGTCTCAAGGCCAGGTAGTGTGTGCTTTTTATACAGCGTCTTCATATGCTATCACATATTGGCGTCTTCATGCAATAACCCAGAGTGACACGCAGGAACCTTATTGACACAGTATGTGATTCCACACATGGCAGCATATTGTGCGATGCTGATTTCAAACATTGGTGCTTCTTAAATCCACGGCAGGTGTGTAGCAACGGTACAAGGGTGTTTGTTCAGAGGCAGATTCTGCCTGAGTTCGTGGAGGAGGTGGTGAGGAGGACCAGGGCGATTGAGATAGGAGACCCGCTGCTAGAGAGCACCCGCATGGGAGCACTGGTCAGCCAGCCACACCTGGACCGGGTCCTAGCCTTTGTGGATCAGGCAAAGAAAGAGGTATGACTGGGCAGAAATATTTAACGTTAAGTGTGTGCGCTTCTAAAGAGTAACGCAAATTTAGACCGTGTTGTAAATGAGGCCACAGTATGTGGGACATCTCACCCAAATGAACACTGCACTGCTTCTAGGGAGCCGCGGTGCTGTGTGGAGGGGAACCTTTCGTCCCGTCAGATCCCAAACTCAAGGGTGGATACTACATGACTCCATGCGTACTGGGTAAGCTTCATACCTCCACACCTCCTTAAAATAAAAAAGCTGAAATGTTTGAGTCAGTAGGTATTCAACTCCTTTGCAATGACATGTCCTTGAGATGTCTCTACAACTTGATTGGAGTCCACTTGTGGCTAATATGACTGCACATGATTTGGAACAAAACACATACAGTATGTCTATGTAAGGTCCCACTGATGGCAGTGCATGTCAGAACAGAAACTCTACCATGAAGTCCAAGAAACATCTGTATACTTCAGAGACATGTGAGGAAGCATAGATTGGGGAACGGTATAAAACAATTTCAAAAAGTCTTGAGAGTTCAGAAGAGCACAGTAGGCTCTGTCATTAGGAAATATGGATCTACTCAGGCTCTTCTCAGAGCTGACTGTCCATCAGTGCAGCACAAATCTGGATTGCATGGTAGACTGGCCAGAAGGAAGCCAATCCTGGGGAAAAAAGGCACATGACAGTAGCCTGGAGTTTGCAAGAACTCACAGGAAAGAGGCTAAAGATTCTGTGGCCTGATGAAACAAAAATTGAACTCTTGAGCCATTATGCAAAGCTCTATGCCTGGTGGAAACCACGCAGCTCTTCACCCATCTAACACCATTCCTACTGTGAAGCATGGTGGTGGCAGCATCATGCTTTTCAGCGGCAGGGACTGGGAGACTTGTTAAGACAGAGGGAACAATGGATAGAGATAAATAAAGACAAACTCTTTAGGAGACCCTGCTTCAGAGTGACAAATACCCAAAGCATACAACCGAGTCAACACTGGAATGGTATCAGAAGAAGAATTTGAAAGTCCAGTCAAAGCCCAGAATTGAATCCCATTGGAAAATGACTTGAAGATAGCTGTTCACAAACACTCTCCATCACTTGACTGAGTTTGAGCTAATCTACAAGGAAGAATGGGAGAAAAATCCCCAAACCTAGATCTGCCAAGCTGATACAGGCATATCCAATAAGCCCCAAAGCTATAATCACTGTCAAAGGTGTTACAAAGTATCACTTAGGGGCTGAATACTTGTTTATGTATTTCATTTTCAATAAATTTGCAAAAAAAAATAATCTAAAAATGTTTTCACTTTATCATTATGGGGTAATCTGTGTAGAATTTTGACAAAAAAATGAAACAATCAATCAATCAATTTAATCAATTTTGAATTCAGCCTGCATACCACAAAATGAGGGGTCAGTAGTTTCTGAAGGCACAGCAGATGGGTGACTTTATGGTCACTGCTCACACCAGTGATGTCACATCCCCCCCCCCCCCCCCCCCCCCCCCCTCCGTAGGAGACTGCACAGATGAGATGACCTGTGTGAAGGAGGAGATCTTTGGCCCGGTCATGTCTGTGTTGTCTTTTGAAACAGAAGAGGAGGTGCTGCAGAGAGCCAATGACACCACCTTGGGTCTGGCTGCAGGGGTCTTCACTAGGTAGGCATGTGGTGAGATGTGTAACACAAACTCACAGGCCAAAAAAATGTGTTTTTAAGCCATGAGAATGTGTCTTAAACCTTTTCTAAGAAGCTAGATTTGGGGTGAGAGCAGTGCAATGACCAGGAGGTGCAGCAAAGTTCAAAATATAACCATTGATGGATCATTAAATACAGACACTATGGTAGGGGAAATCCACACACAACCAGACACAGGGTGTTTTGCAGCTGAATGTTTGTGCCTGTAGGGACGTGCGGCGAGCCCATCGTGTGGTCGAACACCTGAAGGCTGGTTCCTGTTTCATCAACAACTACAACATCACCCCAGTGGAGGTTCCCTTCGGAGGCTTCAAAATGTCAGGTACAGTCTAGTCTGTAGCAGGCAGACCTGCACCAAATGTCATTTGCAAATTATTCTAGTGATGATTTTAGTCTGCTTGGAGTGCTAGATGGGTGGGTTTACCTCATCAGGGCAATTCAGATAGTGTTGGGTAAATTGTCGAACACAAATAGTATACAAAATTAACCTTCAAATATTGTCCCGGAGTTGTGCAATCTTTCTGGCACACATATTGTCTTGGTCAGATAAGTTGTAATCCTTGTACTTTACCAGGCATAGGGCGGGAGAACGGCCAGGTGACCATTGAATTCTACTCCCAGCTGAAGACCGTGTTTGTGGAGATGGGTGATGTGGACAGCCTCTTCTAGAAACACAGATTCAGAGGAACTTGGACCAGTGCCACCAACCCAGAGACTGAAACAAACGGCCTGGACTAGGATGGATGTCCACCAGCCAGGACTAGTCTATAAAACATTAGCGCTCAGAGTAAGAGTGCTGATATCAGTCATCATATTCTGAGATATTTTCTGAATTTGAGGCAAATGTTATTTCTAGCTAATCAAATAATTCTGGAAACTGAGGTGAACAGTGGAAATATCACATTTGAATTGGAAGAATGAAAGCAGGGATGGGATCTCTACATCCATCCAGCATCTAGAGCCCCCCTTCATTTCTAACTCTGTAGTATTACAGACATGACAATTGTCATCCATGCCAAATGGGTCAAATCAGGGATCACTCTTAGTATTTATTGGACCTTGTTTGATTCCACTTGGTTCAATATAGATATCAATTGCCCACTGTGGTACGGAAGTTGCACTATCCCCATTTTGCTTTGCTTAATATTTTTTATGTACTGCACTACAGTAGAGAAAATTTTCACATTTTTACACTATTGTACAAAAACGAAAACATGTTTACAAGTAAAGTTTTATTTCTTTAACAATGCAAAGAAGATGCATTTTATATATATATATATATATATATATACACAATACAATAAAATCTCAGTACTTTTGAACAATATATTGAATTCATCTGGATTGTACATTTTATGTTTTTATGATTTAGAACTGAAAATAACATCACACCTTGTGGGTAGGGTGAAATTGCTCAACCAGCATAAACATTACATAAACATTCTTTGTAAATCATTACAATAAAATGAAACACTTCATTCCTCTTTGGGATTATGTTGTTGACAGAACACTTGTTCAGTGGGATGCCATGACTAAATTCTTCTTTTCTTCTTTGCAAGATTTTTGGCTGCGCCCATTCTCTAAGGTGGAAAAATGGATAATACTCATGCAGGGCTCCAGTTTGCATAAACCCCAAATACAAAACAAAGTGCTTTTAGCTCATCTGATTTGATTGTGCTATGATTGTGTCCTGACCACAACTGTACCTTTGCCATGGGCTTTTGGGGTTTCTTGAACTGTGCAGACTCTTTTTAAAGTAGAGAGAAAAGTCAATTTCATGTTCAACAAATTCTGCACTTTGGTAACACAGTAGTCTCATGTTTCCTTACCATCTTCAGAAGGCAGGTCCTCTTCGGCTATTTTCTGAGGAGGATCCTGTAACCAGGTGGATACAGATAACCATACTAATTTGACAGCAAGCTGCACCCAACAGTAAAGCTACTTTCTGTTCTACATATTGAGAAGAACAAGCTATAGAACTGGAAAAGTCAGTTTCCAGGATAAAGTATGTGGGCCAAAACAACTGGGAGTGTGCTTGCTTCAATGTGAAAAGTTAATAAGTAGAATTAGTTAGAATTAGTTAAGAGTCCAAAGTTTTGGAGAGAATTATATTAACAAAGACAGTGGGAGTATTATAAGCATGCTAGCTTCAACTACACTACTATGAATTCCAGGACTTCAATAATTCCAGTTCTGACTCACCTGGATCCTGCCCAGCTCTGGGACGATGCTTTGAGGCTCCACAGAACCCTGCTTGGTCTCCCTCAGGTGGTTTCCTTTCTGAAGCTTCTCCAGCCGGCCTTGCTCTGCTGCCACGCGGACCTTCAGGGTGTGAAAGGCCGTCTGCACCTCGCCCACCCCGAAGTGCACGGCCATGCCCTCAAACCACAGGCTGTCGCATTTGCCCTCCTTAAAGCCTGGTGGCTCATAGTCAGCAGGGGTGACTTTGAAAGGAGAGCAGGAGATGTTTGCATTATGCAGCACAGAAAATGTGACTAGGTTTTTGTCCTGAAAAATGTGAGCACCAGAAACTTCTATTGTGATCATAGAGTAGTCATGTAAAAGTGAGGTGCTGGGCAAAAAAGCAATAAGTGACATGTTGGGTATGGGTATATGTCTTACTGTCATCATAGTAGTACAGCTTCATGGTGAGGTGGACGTTGTTGGGCAGGGCGCCCAGGTTCTGCATAAGCAGGAAGAGCTTCCTGATCAGGAGCACGGAGGCCTTCTTGGTGTCCTCCATTGTCACCCGCATTTCCACATTCTTGTTCCTGCAGTAAAGGTCCGTGGAAGTTATCATACCACCAACCCAGCCAATAAACACAGGGAAGCAAAGGAATGGCAAAATTGTTGACTTTGGTTGTACTGCACACATAAGGAATTAAGACACGTATTGTTTCTATAAAGTTTTGTGAAGATTGGAGCCTTTCTAGAAAAGCCCCGGAAGCTTCAGCATATTGTGTCTGAAAGGAGATGTGACTATCCATGGAGAAAGGAAGAAATGGCAACATCACTGTCTGCCTTTCATCTGTTTGGCTCTAAAAAAAAGTCAAAATAGTTAAAAGACAGGTTGTGGCCCCAGTGAATCTCAAATGAGCTCCCTTCTTATATCGTTGACCTGTGGACAGGCCCTGTGTAACAAAGTCTGTCTGCTATTCACGATATTCACCTGAGTATGTCCATCTGTGGTCCCTTCTCTGTGTATTTGAATTTGAACTGGTAGGACTCGATAATGCACTGCCAAGAGAGAAGAAGAGATGTAAATGTCTCTTAATACTGGTCAGGGTGCACACTAGATTATGATCTGACAAAATATAACAGTGTGTTTCTGTTTGTAATCAAATTTTTCAGTATTTCAGGAGAGAACTTACATTAGAGTCATCTGGGTTGGTGTGGACCTAGAATGCAATAGTTATTTTATAGAAGAGCATATTTTATTTCCCCAAAGGAGAATTTGCTTTAGTCAATAAATACATACATAAGAAAAACACACTCAACATGATAAACAGAAGTCAATCAGTGTGTTAAATATAAAGATTGCTGTGTTGATTTGACTTACTTACCCCAATGAACACAATCTGGAGCTGTGAGAAGACATTGAAAAATAGTAGAAGTAGTAGCATTAGTGATCAAAATGACCCCAGGCAGGCCTAATGAAATAATATGAATTCAAACAAAATACTCAAGGGTCCACTAACTTACATATTTCCTCTCTAATGCATCAAAGCAGCCCATCATCCTGGACAAAGACAGGTTTGACAGGTTGAAAACATTAATCAGGGTGGGAAATTAACTTGAGCCACCAGCCAAGTGCTGGTCAATCTTTTACTGTTTGGTGGTTATCTATTCTAAAAATGTGTTTGGCTGGAAAATTAGGTAAAGTGAATTTATGATTGAGCTGGCCAGTAGGCAAACAATCAGATCCTGACTAATGTCACATTCTGGTAGCATCTATGACACTTACCATTTCACAATTTTGCAGGCACCTGGTGTGGTGCAGTCTTCTCTCAAAACTTTGATGCATAAATCTGGTCAAATGGCAAAGAACAAATGACATAAAACAGGATTTAAAAATAACAACACTTGTCCTTATTCTTATTATGACTATCACAGAGTTTCCACCAGGCCCTAATGCAAAACTCCATGACTTTTCCAGAGCTAAACTGGAGCATGGTACACAATAGTGGTTTCCACTACAGTTGGGCTTGCTGTGACGAAAAACAGCTGAAAACCACCATCTAATGCAATGAATGTGAAACAAGTTGTTAAATACGTTGTTCTGTATTCCTGTAGGGTGACCCATTTGTAAAATTCCATAATCCCCGACCTTTCCCTGTGTGCAATACACCTCTCAAAATGTCATGATATTCCAGAAAATCTATGGGAAAACTGCTGTGTCATCAGCTGCGGTGAAATTCACCTTCCAGGTATCGAGATCTGTAGGCATCCTCTGGGAAAATCCCTCTGAGGTAGGTGATAGAGGACACGGCCAGGGCCATCATCCTCTTGACGAAGACAAGGGACGCCTGCTCGGTTTTCAGGTCGTTCAGGAATAAACTAGTCCACTTCAAAACAAAAAAACAAAGACATTGCTTGACAGGAGCAAACCTTACATGAATCACTTCGACAGGACTCGTCAGGCCACACGATGGCGCAATTGAATTGTGGAGGGCCCTCCAACATGGACTGAAAAGCTAATGTTATAAAACTGTGATGTGTCAAAACATACAAAGTGACTCGGTAAGTCCACTGGTACACATATTAACATCAGCTAGTGTGATATTGTCAAACCTCGGCGGTATCCTCCTTATTCTTCCTGATGCACATCTTCCCAGCTGCCATTCTCTCTGTCTCTGATGGAGACGGTTAGCTTGGTAAGCCCAAAAAGTAAGTTAGCTAATAACTGGAATATGGTAGGGCAAACTCTGCAAGCTAATGTCAACAAAATGTTATTCCATAATAATGTTATAATAGTAACCATATGATGAATTTTCTTGTTGGATTAATTGAATAGTTTTCAAACTGTACCTCTAATAGTCTATTTCAATCTCTAACAAGTTACCCACTCAAATTTCGGAGGTAGAGTTGCCAGATCTTGTACTCACTGATTCCCGCCAAAAAATTGCGTATTTATAAAAATAACAATGATAGTAGTAGTAGTAGTAGACTAGTAGTAATAAATTATCTCAAGCACAAGCCTAATTGGGCAACGTTTTTTCATTTCATCACCGTTTTTAAAACTACAGTGCAAATGTGTTAAGTCAAGGTAGGGGAGTAAAAGTAGCCAAAATGTAATTTATCAGTGAAAGGGCCTTGTGCTTCTGCCTGGTGCAATGACATTCATTGGGCCCAAATGTCTACTATGAAATAAGCATAGCGATGAAATTCTAGTTAACTTTTCTTAATAAAATTGATAATGGTCTTTTTTCTCTATCAGGGGTGGGCAACCATGTGGCATGCAGCACTAGATAAAGAACAATAGCAATAGTAGTCGCTAGTAGTTTTTTAGTAAAATCCCTTATATCCCCAGGATTTGTAGTCTATGAAGTTGTTCACTGATAAGAAAATGGATATGAGGAATATGAGAGAAGTTGTCGCATCCTCATCTGATGCCGCATCATTATGTCAGTATTGGCAGCACCCTAAGTTATCCAATGCTAAACAAAAACTTCTCCAAACTGTACCTCACTTGTTATTGCTAACCCCATAAACAATACTCAAGAAGATCAATATAACAACCCTAACCCTAACATCTCATTGGTGATGTCTGGAGCAAATATGTTTATGGTGTAATGGCAGGAGAGACCGTGATGTGTGTTATATATTCTTTATTTAGATGAAAGCACAAGTTAATGAAGAGAGGTATCTGTCGCTTCAATCCAAGGAAAAGCTTTCAATAATGTTTTTAGATACTTAGACATTGTTCTGTGGTCCTTTTCATCTTACGTTAGTAAGGAAGGATGTAAAATAACAAATAGATATTTAGCACAGACAGACACAGACAATAGCTTAACATAGTTATACATTAATATAATTTGGTCATAATGTCCACGCTACAGAAAATACACAACACATAGGCAATGTTGGCTAAAAAAAAATGTCTCCCAATCCACCCAATTCCACAGGCACAGCGGTTGACTGACAGGCTTAAATATTGTTCTCGGGAAATGTAATCTCTAGATTGAATCTCCTACAGAAGGCTGCAGACTGTGGCTGTGGCCTTATTGCTTGGAGAAGAAGTCTTTGCTCTTCTGGACGTCTGGCTTGATGGTGTCACTTCCTGGTTTCCAGCCGGCGGGGCAGACTGAAAAGATAAGCCAAAGGTGAGTCTTAGTCCAGTAGATGGTGCAGTAAAGACAATCACCACTTGGAACCACATATAAAGCCCCAATTGGTCTGGGTTTAAACTAGGGCTATGTCTTGTAATTTTAATACCAGTGCTGGTTAGCATTGTTTTTAACTTTTATTCGATACCTTCGTTGAATGGAAACACATTACATAACATAGTAGAATGAATTATTTTCCTTCAAATCCACAACCACTTCTCGACTTGACCTTCTCACCACTATCTTTAAATGAAAAGAAAATATGTTTAACCTAGGCCCTGATAAGAGGAGCAACCTTTGAACCTGAGTGAGCTGATATGGCCTTTGCTCTCTCTGGCAAATATGGTATATAACATAAACTAGTCTCTCTGAAGTACTGCCAGTAGCTTTGGAACCAAATGCATGAAAGTATGGTGCTTATCACAAGAGTTTAATTACCAGTAGAATCACATTTGGGTAATGCGGATAGTGCACCAGTTAGGAGAGCAAGATATCAGTATAGAAGAGGATTTAAATTACAATATTCCCACAGTATAGCACATTATAAAGACTTTTGTAAAGTCAGTTTCATCTACAGATTCAGTTGACTAATAGTAAAAAGAGAGGTGCAATGACATTCATTGGGCCCAAATGTCTACTATGAAATAAGCATAGAGATGAAATTATAGTGAAGAGTACATTTAAAAAGTTAACTTTTCTTAATAAAATTGATAATTAAATGGTCTTTTTCTCTCTATCAGGCGTGGGCAACCATGTGGCATGCAGCACTAGATAAAGAACAATAGCGACGGGGCGCCCCGGTGGATCACCGAGTAGAGCGCGTACCATAAGACTCAGTCCTTCCCGCAGCGACCCAGTATAGAAGAGGATTTACCATAGATATATATATATACATATATATACATATGTATATCATATTTATACCATATTTGCCAGAGAGAGCAAAGGCCATATCAGCTCACTCAGGTTCAAAGGTTGCTCCTCTCACTATAGAAGAGGATTTAAATTACAATATTCCCACAGTATAGCACATTATAAAGACTTTCGTGAAGTCAGTTTCATCTACAGATTCAGACTCAAAACAAAATCAATACTGCTGTCCTGTTGGGATGCAAGAGAAACAGGCCAGTGTACAATAATTCAGTAAGCACTGGTTTAATGCAACTGAGGCTAAGACTATATAGCATTGTGTGGTCTTATCATTGTATTTTTAGCAGAACTGCAGCATCAGAGGATGGCAGTAGTAGCCTACCTTCTCCGTGCTTGTCGGTGAACTGAAAGGCTTGGACCAAACGCAAGGTCTCGTCGACGGAGCGTCCTACTGGGAGGTCATTGATGGTGATCTGCCTCAGGATGCCTTTGTCATCAATGATGAACAGTCCTCTGAAATAAAGTGAATGAGTGGTTTGTGAGCCCCCATAGACATCCAGGTTTATTTGCAATGAATACCAGGCTCTGAAAGGAGAAGTAGGTGATTTTTCCACATTTTAGGTAGGAGTGGAGGTCTGAAAATCCATGGTTTGCCTCACATATCCCCTAATATCTTTAGAGCGGTGCATTTGATAATAAGTTAACAAATGCAACACTATCTCTCTCTTGAAGCAGACAAGGGAATTGTTAAGAAAACCAACACTGGCCTCATTGTTTCTTATCTTTAGGGAATCATAACATGGAAGTGCAGCACAGCTCCACATTGTTAATCCCACCTGAAGGCGATGCCCTCGTCCTCTTTCAGCACACCATAGTCCGTGGAGATGGAGCGGCGTGTGTCAGCCACCAGGGGAATCTTCATGGCACCCAGACCGCCCTGCTTACGAGGTGTGTTGGTCCTGTGAGGACGCAGATAGAAAACATTAAGAGTTTGTAACAGTGAAAACAGACAGCAAGTGTGGGTGTTTAAAATCTAGAGCCCAATAAGTACCATGCAAAATGGGAGAAGTGCGAGTCGACTGAGGCACCAATGACCTCACAACCGATCTTCCTGAAGTCATCGGCCGCGTCACTGAAGGCGATGATCTCAGTTGGACACACAAAGGTGAAGTCCAGAGGGTAGAAGAAGAAGACAACGTACTTCCCTGCACCAAAAGAAACAAAAACCCCAAACAAGGAGAGACGCCTTATTAATCTCTAAAATAGCTACTGAGTGACGCACCAATGATAATTAGTTTAATTAATATTCTTTTCCTTAGTAGTGTAAATGTTGCCTATTCAATACATAGTACAAAGCAGTGATTCACAGCTCAGAAGTGAGCACCATGAAAGCTGTTCTCCACCCAGCAGTGGATGAGATTTACCTCTGTAGTCCGACAGCTTCAGGTCCTTGAACTGTCCGTCTGGCATCACTGCTTTGGCTGTGAAGTCTGGGGCCAGCTTTCCAATCTGTGCCTTGCCTGCAGCCATCTTCAGTCAGTCTGGTTTACAGGACAAGGAAACAGTGGCTGTTTTACACACAACCTCTTCTCAAAATCACTTTTTGGTGAGATACATTTACCACAAGCCTTACTGATTTACAGGACAAGGAAATGGAGTCTGTATATGCTTTCATCTAAAATTGTGCAATCTCTTGTGAAAGCATGATACATCTACTAGTAGGAGTGTGTTACAACACAATGAATGAGCTCCCTGATTAAAAAGAACAATAGTATTCCTGTAATACATTTTAGAAGGATACTATACCAATATCACAGCAAAACGTTAAGTCCCTATAGGAATATTACTGTACAAGAACATTAGTGATAGCTGAAGAGATAAAAAAAAAAAAAAAAAAAAAAAAAAAAAACACACTCTAAAGTGGTGACTATAAAGTCACAACTGAGTACCACAGGCACAAGTCGTCACATGTAAATTATAGGGAAATTACAGTGATTTTTCGTTAGGCTGGCTATGCCAAAGCTTAACTCAGACAGTTATTATTTAAACGCATAACGTTAGCATTTTCCTTGCAAACTAGCCATAGCCAAAACAGAAACTCATGCACCAATTCCACTCCTTCTCTCATAGTAAATCCACAGGTGTTTCCGCATATGGGTTATGGATTTCTTAACATTAATCTTCAAGGTTTCTCGCCTCAAACAAATCCCCCGTAGGTCTGCAGTATCGCGTATTCAAGGCATCCGATAACCTGAGTTCATTGGTCAAGGTGAAATCATTGCGCTCGGGCGCACTTAACTTTGGTATTTCAGTTTAATAATCGACGAATAACTGCAAATGTGGAACTTTTTTTCCCCATGAGAACTGTGACCATAGTAGCTTACTTGTTCCTGTTTATTGAAGCTTTTCAGTCAAAAATTCGACTAGCAACGAATTAGTTTTTTCGCTAAATGAGTATAAAGTAAAACAATAAGCGGTTTATTAAGATGAACAAGCTTGACTTTCTGGTGTTTCACGGCAGGCTCTTCAACATCCTCTGAAAAACCACTTGTTGAACTATTCAACAGCCTGTAACTGTATAGTGTGGATGCATATATAAAACAAACTACCGTCCACGTTAACAAAAAGAAAGCTTAACAAAACATAATGCCTGTATCGAATAGTATACAGATAGAAAAGCAAAACCCGATTAAGTGTATTGTGTAACACATACCTCAGCTTAGTTCACACCACGGCAGTTGGAGAGAGGAGAGAGTGCAGGGGTTGACAGACTCGTTTGGGGAATTTATATGCCGGCTCACTTCTCGCGATATCAGTAGGACTATTTGTCTGGTTTAGTCTCAAACACGGAGCATGACTTGGCAAGTTTCTCTTCCACTCTGCCGGGATTTTTTTTTTTTTTTTTTTTTTTATCTCATTGTGAAACCACATGTCAAATCCATGAGTAAGGATGAAGAGGCACACGAGGAGGGCTCTAAATCATCCCACTCACTTTTATTCTCAAAATCTAAAAGTTACTGCAAACTGGGAGCTTAATATAGGCCTACTACTACTTGTGTTACTACTACTGCTTCTAAATTTACAGCTGCTTTAGTATCAGAAAATGCATAACATCGAACTGATTCATCTCAAAAGATCAGGTTTTCTTCTTCCAGTCCATGAGCTCCACTAGTAATCCAAGCCATGCAGGGGTCACAGAGTCATGAGGTTTCATCATATGACTTAAACCTCTCTCAGGAAGTGGAGCCAATAAACAGTCATGTATTGATATTAAAGATACATTCTATTTAACTACACACCTTGAGGCTGCTGCTACCACCAGTGTTTTCTCTGGAATAGATGGGAGTGTCTTACTCAAGGGCAACTCAATGGTAGTTGATGACAGAGGAGAGATTTACTAATTCGCTTTCCTGCTCAGATTTTCCCAGCTGCCTCGGGGATTAAACCACTGACAGACCCACACTGCACCGCAACCCAAACTTTATTATGTCTTGTTGAAAAATCCCTTCATGACGTCCACCTTCCTTTCCCATCTCAGGTTTGCTTAGTGTTTCCATTTCTCAACACTTGTATTTGTACTGCAGAATTGGACCATTACTTACTAACAGGGCTTCAATTTAGTTGATTGTCACCACACAGTCAGCTTGGAAATGCAGATAAGAAGAATTTGCAAAAGAGCATCCGTACATACATCTATTACTTTTTGTTATTGTTATGTAAGTAGAATTGGTTCAATACACTCTATTCTATGTATTCTATGTATGTACTTTAGAGCAGTGGTGTATTTTTCAGAGGCACGTTGGTGCTTTGTTGGGTCTGTCTGTGTACTACGGTAGTGTTGGTTCACTTCTGACTCATGCAGAGTAGTCTATTTTTTTTCCTGGAATGTCAATTACTACCTTACTATTTTTATGTTAAATCTGCAGTGGGGCAGACTGCGTAGGGCGGTGCACTGTTGCAACATTTTGTACATATTCTGTGGGCAGCTGAAGGTATTTTTCAGTCTCACTTCCTCCTCACAACTGCTATATTTACCTAATGACTGGGCTGAAGGAAATACACCCATGCTCTTTGTATTGAACAGTGGCAGGCATCGCTTATTGAAAATCATTCATACACATTTTGCTCCATGTTTAGCTCCAGTAAAACAAGCAGAGCATGGAGTACATTGGGGGAAGACAGCCAAAGACAGACAGAAGTGGAGGAACATTTTTCAGTTTTCCTAAAGCTGGGGAATCTGGAAAATGGAATGGAATCCTGTTGATTAGAGATGTCATTTAAGCCCCTCCCTCTTTCCCAATCAGCTGTTTTTTCATGATTCATCAGTCCGTCCCAGAAATTTGAACACAATTTGTGCTGTTTTTCATTATCGATCTCTATTGATCCCAAAGTCCCTATCGACTAGTGATGTAATTTAAGCCCCTCCGCCTTTCATGATTGACTTTATTTTGATCATCTATATCTATTTATCCCCAAATTGCATGAGATTTATAATCTTTTATATTTGCTGATCCCAAAGTTGCATTGGCATGAGTGACAGCTTGTTAGACTCGGGACAAGGAAGAGTTTTGTGTTGATTAGATGTGATTTATGCCCCTGCCCTTTTCCTTATTGGCTGTTTTTTAATTTTCTATATCTATTGATCCCAAAGTTGTTTTTTCTGGACTAAAGCTCTGACAGCTAACCAGGAAAAATTAAAATATATTTGCTAATTTCTACCTCAAACCCAAGGCTAATAGACATGTGACATCAAACCTTCTGCACCCCGAGGCGATAGAAATAGAAACAAAAGGGTGAATCATCAATGCGGGGGAGGTGTAGTTGGTTTCATAGAGCCAAATTGGTCGCATCTTATTACAAATTACGTGCTTGTTTTTCAACTGGTCAAGAGTTTAATGTCAAACTAACTTCACGGTAGATGTAGTCAGCTAGAGGGAATTATCCTTTTTTTGTAAGCTTTAATGACCCTTGCCAAATTCCTGACAAAAGTCCTACCTGAAACATTACCAGGGATATTATTTATGTGGATTTCTAACAGATATTTGTCATGGAAACTGAGCTGTATGTTGTCAAAACATCACGACATTCGAGTAGAAAATATGTGAAGGAAACCTGCTCTGCTGTTCCATCAGAGAACATGACTGAGTATTCGTTCCCCTCTGTCTTTGTAACCTAGACAGACAGACAGAGGCTGCTCAAACAGTCCCTCCACCTTTCTCCACCGTCGCCGAGTGATGTGTTTCCATGTCGTTGCCATGGGCACCGCATGAAGGGCCAGATAAGAGGGGGACACACAATAACCTCCTGTTAGAAGCGCGGCGGTGGGCTGACGATCAAACGTGCTTATCCCCTGACTCACAATTCGCCCATAATTAGTGCATCTGCTCCACCGCCAATTCCAAAGCAACTGGATGTTTTGAAGGGCCCTTGTGTCCATCGTCTGTAGTGTCATCATCATGCCTGTAAATACCTGCAGGATGCTTGTCTTTTAAAAAATCCAAATGTACTCTTTTCCCCTTTGACAGCGAATAAGAAGATAAGGGACAAGTGATAAGGGGAAGTACGCTACGAAACATATTGTATACCTTCTTATGAGTAGTGATAGCCTTGTGCAGGTAATAACAGAATAAAATCAAATATACCCAACCGGACTATTTTCATGTGGTGAAACTGGGAGCTGTGGTGTCTCACACTGGTAAATTTCAGTGCTATGACAGCAGTGTCTCTAAATGATGACAATTTGAGGGGGAAGCTAAGTGTAATGGTCTCAGTGTGAGCTTGATTGGATGCCAAGTCCAGGCTTGTCCTGACAGGGCAGCAACAGTGGACTCAGCAGGAGGGGCTCAGGGGGGCTGGCAATCACTGTCCCTCACAGCAGGAAATGACAGCACGCGCACACACACACACACACACACACACACACACACACACACCCTGCATCTCTCTCTCTCTCCCTCCCTCTCTCTCTCTCTCTCTCTCTCTCTCTATTAACCTATCTATATTTTTTTCTTTCTCTGATTCCCATGGCCTTTTTCCCAGCTAGTGCTCTTCGCTGTTTCACAAGAACATCCATCCCTCACCAACAAAACAAAACAACAAAAACAGTTAAAGGTAGAATATAACTACAGTGGATCATTCATCGTATGATTTATAGTATGAAAATGTTGTTTTTACAAGATTTTTATCATTTCTTGAGCCAAAAATTATTCTTTTATCCAGTTATTGTTAAACTATACAATTTAGATAAAATGTCAGTGGGTTGTATAGGTGAAGATTACTGGATTAAATATATTTTAAACAACTACTTTCTTCCTTTTATTAATATTATTGTATATCCTTTCAACCAGCCATTCTTTACCTTTTTACCCCGTACTGTGCCTTTAAGACCATCTCCCGCGCTGTTTTACTCACCCGGAAATCGACCGGAAAAGGTAGCATATTTCGCGCCAAATTGAAACAACGAGCAGTGAGTCTGAGCGGTGGGACAGGAGCGGTCAAGTTAAGCGCACGCGACTGCTGAACGCTTTTTAAAAAACTTTTCATTAACGGCTGTTTTTTTCCCACGTTCAAGGTATGTAATTACTTAACGCAGCGGCCAATAGGACGTTGATGTGATTTTAACTGGGAAACAGTGGCATTTGAAGTAAGAACAGGCTGAAGTTGTGTAGGCGTCCTGCTCGGGACTATTTTTGTCAGAAAGTTTCAGCTGATGAATAATTTCTTCTCGTCCAGCTTCAGTTAACATGGAAGAGGCAAACAAGATGATCGGTACCGGCAAGAAGCACCTGGTAATGGGGAAGGCGGTGGAGGCGGTGAACGTCCTGCAGGAGGCCTGCGGCATGCTGTGAGTTGTCACACAAAGAAACTGTTGGACACGTCAAAAACACAGTAGTGTATAATGTAATTATCTCCTACCGTCCCAGGCAGACCGCAGCAGCACGAGCTGTTAGACTGGGAATGAACATCGAGAAGACATTCAGATGTGCGGTGACGCCGTTAATTTTGAATGCCTTTTAGGTTTAATTAAAGTCAAAAAATCAAACCATCTATAGCATGTAGACAGTGATGGCAAGCGCAAACTATGGTGTCGATAGCAATACAATAATGATATACAATAAAAGCAAAGAGAAGTACAAATCTCGTGCTTGCTGCCAAAAACTTTGCAGGTACAAAGATGTTTCCCTCAGGTTTACAGGCTAATGCAAGTGCATATGTGCAGGGATTATACAATTTACTCATGTATGTATATATGTGATCATATAACAAGGAAACTGCAAATGTACATAACAGGGTTCCCACCTGCCATGGATTTTTTGGAATATCATGACATTTTGAGTGTATTCTTGATGAAAATCGGGGATTTTGATAAATTCTGTGGAAAGTTGGAATATAGTCATTTTACAAATTGGTCATTTTACAGGATTATATTATTATATGCCTAGTGGAAACCAAACTCTGAAAACTGTAGAACTTTTCAGAGCTGAAAAACATTAAAAAAGGAATATCATTTTTATTTCATGGTACCCCAACTTGGTTATGGAAAGTTGTGGAATTTTACCTCCGGACCGTGGGGCGGAAACCTGACATAATTGTTTGGAGCATATGTGCACAAATGTGCAGAAACATGTCCATAATGTGCACAAATGCAGAGTAGTCCAGCACTTGGAATAGAAACAGAACAATTTCTCAGTATCGTACAGCTTCAGCCTGGGCCACTGAGGAAGACGGCACTGTAAAACCAGACGGCGGTTTTGCTGTGAGGAAACGCCGCAAAATTTGTTTGCATTAAAAGAAATGTGATAATCTGACTTGAGCAAAACTTCACTTCCCTTTTTCATTGCAGAGCTAAAAAGTATGGAGATACAGCAGACGAGTGTGGAGAGGCTTTCTTCTGGTGTGGTAAAGCGCTGCTGGACTTAGCACGGTGAGCACATTAACATCAGTCTGTATTTTAATTATTTATCAGTCTGTCACACAATAGTTATTGTTTTCACAGAAATAAGAATACAAGAGATTGTGCTCTGTTATGTTGGCCATTGTGCTTTTCATAAGCTTTAGAAAGGCTGTAGACCTGACTGATATTGTTATTGTAGGATGGAGAATACAGTCCTGGGCAATGCTCTGGAGGGAGTGCCTGAAGAGGAAGAGGAGGAGAAGCCCAAAGACTCCAACATCGAGAGCACAGAAAACATTGACGGTGAGGGCGCTCGCAACATATTGGTCTTTTCCAGTTGGGCTTGAGTTTTTGCTATTGAGGGCCGAGTATCACTAGTTGTACCAAGAAGTTGTGGCAGGGAAATCCTCTTTACACCGCTCACCTCACCTATAAACTCTAATTCCTCCACAGAGAAGACCAGGGATGAGCTGAGGGTTCAGGTCTACGATGCCATGGCAGAGGAGAAGAAAAAAGACGCAGAAAAGAGTGGAGATGCAGAAAAGAACGGAGATGCAAAAAAGGATGAGGCTGGAGATGTGCAACAGAGCAAAGCTAAGGAAGGGGGAGCTGAAAAGGAACAGGCGAATGGCAAAGTCAATGGAAGTGACTCTACTGAAGGTGAAGACAAGAAAAAAAATGGAGAGAATGGCGAAGTTGAGAAGGAATCAACAGATAAACAAGAGGAATCAGAAGGCAAGCCAGAGGAGGCTGAAGGTGACTTTTTTTTTTTTTTTTAACACTCCTGACCTTGATTGTAAATGGCACATTGACACAGATGGGTGTAATGGCTTAAAGTCCAGTTTATTTAAAATACTGGGATGTTTCTGCCCTTGGTTTCAGCTGAGGAGGAGGAGGAGGGAGGTGATGACGCAGAGATGGAGGGCGACGCAGAAGCAGGCAATGATGCGGAGGAGGAAGGTGATGGAGAAGGCACTGCTGAGAAGGTACTTGACCAATCAGCTTGAGTGCACAGCCAAATTACACGGCTGGAGTTGTTGGATGTAGTTTCAACAGGTGTTAAGTGCTCACAGTCAGTTTTCATCTTTTTCAGGACAGCGACGATGAGGAAGTGGGTAACCTGCAGCTGGCTTGGGAGATGTTGGAAGTGGCTAAAGTCATCTACAAAAGGTGCTGATATTGGCTAACCATGATTGTTGGGATCTGAAAATTGGAAGTGTGACAGCGCCAGATGTTCCACACAACCTGCATCTATTTATTTATTTGTTTGTTTTTGTAAGGAAAGAGACCAAGGAGGATCAGCTCATGGCTGCCCAGGCTCATCTGAAACTGGGTGAAGTTTCTTCTGAATCAGGTATTGGAAAACTATTAATATATTCTTAAGGGAGGCACGTTGTCTCAGACATTGAAAACATCTGCATTAATGCACACCTTGTTTTGGCATGCCAAGTACATAAATCCTATTGAGCTTGTTAATTCTTATTCACATTACGGGATGTTCGAAAGTCGTGAAGCATGGGGAAATCACTCACTGCTTCACAGAATATGCTCAACATGACCATTGACACGTTTGAAAACCGAATATTGTGTTTCTTTGTACCTGACAAATATCTATATTGACAGCTGCACAGGCGTCAGTGTTTTGCTGTTCTGGATTTGTTGTAAATTTGTTGCTTTGGGTAGCTCCAGACAGCAAGATCAATTTACTATCAACTTTTTCTTTTTTTTCTTTTTTTTCCCAGGTAATTACAGTCAAGCCGTGGAGGATTTCCAGGAGTGCCTGACCCTGCAGCTGAAGCACCTGGACTCTGATAGCCGCCTGCTTGCTGAGACTCACTACCAGCTTGGCCTGACCTACAGCTTCAACTCCCAGTACAGCCAGGCCATCAAGCAGCTGAACAGCTCCATCTCTGTCATTAAGAGCAGGCTGGGTAAGCAGGGAGACTCGGCTGGGTCATTAGTGGTTTTACACTTGGGTAGAACAGGTTTACTTGCAGACACCCGCGCCTTTTTAGCATAAGTCATATTAAGGTTACTTATGTAGCCACGTTTTCACACTTTTGAGCCATGCATATAGAGAAGTGGGACCCTGGGCACTGAATAAAATATTACCTGGGTCTACTTTGTTGTGATAGGGCCAGTATTGTGGTTTACTCTCTCTCCACCTACACATGGAAACCACAGCTGAAATGCTCAAGCATGATTAGGCACGTTCTGTGGGGGTTGTCGAAAGGCCTTCTGGGAAATGTAGGAAATCGTCAACTGAAGTAGAAGTAGACGAGGCAGGTTGATGGAAAGTGGGTGCAACCAAAAGGTAAATTGCAACACTTAGCACAGTGTTAGTGCTGTTGGATGTGAGGGAAATGTTGACCGCTATAGTGAAGAAGGAAAAGTATGTATTCTATTTGCAGTATACAACTCTTGAAATCCACAATATTAGTGAAGTACTAGTTCACAATATGGATATTGCCCTTGGCAGGTTTAATGGATGCAATCCTGATTTGAGTAATGGTAGCAGCAGTTGGCAACATCAGTGTCAGTCTTTGCCATTGTGTAGCTTAACACAGCCTACTCTGCCTTCCAGACAAACTACAGGAGGTGATTGACAAGGCTGAGGGGCCTGAGGCGCTGCCGGACGAGAGGAAGGAGATGGAGGAGCTGAAGGCTCTGCTGCCAGAGATCCGGGAGAAGGTGGAGGACGCCACAGAAGGCCTGAAGTCAGCCAGCACTGACGCCGAGGCCATGAAGGGTGTCCTGGTGAGCAGGGGACGGGTGTTTTGGATGAGATCAGGACATTACAGCAGTAATGCTTGGACTGTGGCTGATTCTGTAAAAGTCTAATGGAAAAGCTTTGTTTTAATTCCATTTATGATGTTTGTCAGGATGGCGGCTCCACTTCCTCAGCGTTCCCCGGTTCCACTGTTCAAAATGGCGACGCTCCTACTAGTACTGTGGTAAGTCGCACCTTTCATGGTGTACTTAAGAGAGGAATAGGTATTCATACTGAAGTTGTGACACTTGTTAAACATTGTACAGATGATACGCTTCATGACTATGATGGGTTCATGATTATATTCATGATGGTGATTCATCTGTTTTTGAATCAGGTAGAATATTTGTCTGTATATTGTTACCCACCCTGAAATAATGATTGACAGGCATTTTTTTCTTTTTTTTTTACCCTTTGGTTGAATTTTCCATTTTGAATTTTTCGGTTTATTTTCCATCCAGATTACTGCCAAACCAGCCAATGGAGTCAGTTCTACCAATGGACACGCCTCCACAGCTCCGGTCTCTGACATCTCACACTTGGTCAGAAAGAAGGTGAGGGAGCAAGATATCTTCATGGTTCAAAGTTAAATGACCAACCACATAGAGCAAACCCTCTATATCTGACACTACGCAAATACATGATGTCATTTTCCTAAAATCATAAGATGAATAATGATTAAAAATGTAATTGCACAAATCTCATGTGGTTAACATTTCACTCATTCAAATAAATCCCTCCCTTGTATTTCAGAGGAAACCGGAGGAGAGTCCAGTGAAGGAGGGAGTGACCAAGAAGGTGAAGCAGGACGAGCCTCACACTAATGGAGTGAAGGAGCCCCATACTAACGGCGTGAAGGACACCAGTGGAGATGCCGCCGGACACACCAACAAAATGGAAGTTGAGAGGTAAGTGAACCAGTGTTTCAGTGTGTTCCCAACCTGATTACACAGTGAATGCCCTGGCCACCGTACCACTATACTCAATACTCAGGGGGGTTTCTCCCCTTTTTATTCTTTTTCTCACTGAACCAGTGATGTGACTTCTCCCATTAATCTCACACACTTTATGCAATAGTTATTTGTACTGGTGATTTTAACGGTCGCGTACACTCTAATTGCATCACATGCTCAAAGTAAAGCATATGTAGAAAATAGTATATAATATATACAGTTGGGTGCTAGCTTTAAAAAGCAGAACACCCAAGATGTGAGCTAGCATAGAAAGCTGACTATTAGATTTTATTGACTACTTGAGAATAAGACGATTCTCAATTCTGTGAGCTGCATGCATCTGATCATTTTATTAGGGGACTTTTACCTATTCATTTTGAGATGGAAACTATTGGGATGTGTGAACCACAATGGGGAAGTCTGTTTTTTTTGTGTCTAAAAGACACTGAAATACAAACAGAAACATTAAACCTTATTGCTGTGCAGAGTGGCAAAATTAACAGAAGTAGGAAGACAGATCTGCATTTGGGCTTCAATATGATTTGATTGTAGTATTCCACACTGCAATAGTTAGCAGTGTACTATCCATGCTCAGTATGTACAGACAGTGTTGATCACAGTATAACTAAGTAACTGCTTTTCAAATGCCTGAAATGACAGATGTGTTCATCCCCACAGACAAATTGAATGTTGTTTCTCTCTTGCAGCCAGTGAAGCCGGATTCCTTCCTGGTTTTTGCATCTCCACCTCAAGACAGATGTCGCATGTCAAGCTCTTACTGATGTTACACCCATTGGCAGTTGTAAATATGTTGTTCTTGTGTTTATCTTTATATGCCTGTTGTTTACCTGTTTATTCACATATCTAACTTGTAAAGAAAAATCAATAAAGACTATCATTTGATATTTTTGTTTCCTTGGTGTACTAACTAAAGTAGCTGGTGTTTACAAAACCATGCTCTGAAAACTGAAATGATTACTACTTGTCCTACCACATGAGTTTGGTGGGTTAGAGCCTCTTTAAAAAAAATTTGAATAGCAATTTGGTATTTAAAATTTTAGCATATGGTGGCAGCCTGACTGATTCATCAAGGAAGTTGTTCCTGAATAAGGTGCTTAATGGCTACCATGAAGAAATGCATTGCTAAGTTAGGCCTAGATTTGGGCATTGAATAGAAAATCAGTACAGTACAGACTGCATTCCAAGTGCTAAATTCAGTTAACAGTGTACATTTGATTTCTCTGCTTTAATTCCAAGCTTGAAGTTCAGACAACTTGCAGATGAATGCCCTTTTTCAGCTACACTCCTGTCCTCTTTGGGTAAATTCAAATTGGTAGGGATCACAATAATACTGAACACAAATCCAGAATATTGGCAGGGAAACCCTGCCTGAGGAGCAGGTTTTGGCACAAGGAAGCTGCTGTATGGATATCCAACATTCAGAATTATCTACTCAAGTTCCAGTGACTTTGCAAAATGTATTTTATTTTCCTGCTTAGCAGGCTCTTATTGGCTGATTAGAATTAAACCTATACCTGCAACACAGTGAGGGATCAATAACAAAAACACCACAGTAGCCAGATTCATATTGAAACATCTCAGCTTGTCAGGAACCAATTTTTATTAATATCATTAATGTGTCATCAGCGTCATCAATGAAATGAGTTAGTCTGTTTAAAGCAGAATCGTGTGTGCATTCATTGCCCTTCTTTTCTTGATGAACACTTCAGTTCCACAAAGCGAGGAAGAAAAAGGAAGAAGGGGAAGGGGGGTCAAAGAGGGCAGGGACTGCAGTGAAGGAGGAAACGCAGGGAAAAAGACGTCTGGCGGAGCAGGAATCTCCCCCTTCACTGGGATATGATTGGTTTTTCCCTTGTGCAAGAACGACAACAAAAAAAAAGTCGAAATGGTGCTCTAAAAACAAAGATGAGAGAAGAGGAGAGGGGATTGCTTGCTGGGCTGTGGTGTTGGCTGTTGTGTTGTTTTTTTGTTCCGTAAAGCCATGTTAGGATTTGATGCAGTCGTCGTCGTCGGAGGTCTGGCTGCTGCTACTGGTTTCGGACTCCGAGCCCTCTTCGACGTGCGCCTCCGCCACACTCCTCCAGGGGGTGAAGTGGAGGGTCACACCCCGCGCCCTCGGGAGAACCCCATTCCTCTGCACGCCGTTCCTCTTCAGCTGGGGGAAAAGAAGCACAAGAACAGGGAAAATCAACACTGATGTACGGTTTGTGTGGGAATCATTGGTTTTAGTTTGGGTAAAAAAAAACAATTAAGCACAAAAACAGGCAAAATAAAAAAATTCAGTGATACATCTAGGTCACACTGAACAGACAGATTATGTATACTATTCCTGTCAGACTCACCTGTTCAGTTTTAGTCTGGAACTCTCTCAGCTCATCCTCTGTCAGAGGCAGGAAGTTGTCATCATTTTCTGGGTATTCCTGCCAGCCCATGGCCTTCAGCAACCTGAAAGGGCAAAGCGATCATCTGCTTAGTTGACTCTGCATGTGTGTGTGTGTGAGAGAGTGGAAAAGTGTTGTCCATGCCTCACCTGTGCTCTGCTTCCAGGGAGCTGGACAGGTGTTCAGTGTCGGAGTCACTGAGGGAGTAGGACAGGCCGTTCTCATGGCAGACTTCCTCGCTGTAGGCTTTGGGCTCTGGGGTGCTGCTTTCACCCTAGGGAGATTCACAACAGGGGAAACATGAAATACTTATTTTGCCATTCAAACCGATTCCCTGAGGATCTGGAGCCAAATACCATTAGAGAACCAAAAATGTCTTGTAGCTTCTTTTAATAGACATGAGCTTAATGGTAATGAGTTTTTTGTTTCAAAACATTACAAAAAGAAGATGAACACTGGATTTATCTTAACTCAGAAATTAATCGCTTTGAGAGGTTCAAATTTTCATTATTTCATGCATGGTTGTCCTGCAGTATGTGCAAAGGAAGCATAAGACTCTGGCTCTCCTATGGGACTACAACATATTTTCAAATTCAAACACCGACTTCTACTTCCAGAGACTCTGCGGGTTGAATTTTGACAGGATTCCCTTCTGGCATTCTTTCTAAACTGGAGCATTATCTCATCTTTTACTTGTCCTGAAACTGTTGTCCTGTCCCGTGTGATGATTCATGAAAACCCCCCACGGTGCCGCCTACCTCCCCCGATGTCCCTGGGCTGCTGCTGGTTGTCAGCTCTCCGGTGCCCTCGTCCTTCAGAGCTCGCAGGAACTCGCTCTTACGGTCCGGACCGCGACGCATCAGCTTCAGCCTCGACGGGGCAATGTCGATGGGAGGAGTCGTACTGGAAGGGTGCTGCTGTGATGTCAGTGCCACGGGGAGGGGGAGAGAGAGAGAGAGCGGGACGAGAGGAAAGGGGAGAGAGAGGAGGAAGAAAGAGAAGGGTGTGAGGTGGATAAAGGACTTTGCCTCACTAGTCTTTCATGGCTATATTCACAATTGGCTGTATTCACAAGTGTTCGTACAGGTGCACTGATCGATCGGCAATTGATCATATTTGCCCGATAAACGTTCTACGTAGGTTAATGGTGATCAGCCTATCAGTGTTTCAACTGCCTGATAAAAAAAAAGTTTCAATTACTGAATAAGGAAAGCAGTCGAACGTATACCGTAACAAAAAAAACGTATGAGCCAATTTGTGGCAGTCAGCAGTTATTAGTGCAGTTATGTCATCCATCTGGAATTGGCAGTTATTTTCTGACGTTGCGTTTTCAATTCCACAGCCTATGAATATAGATTAGTTATACATCAGTTTAAAATTAGTAATTTAAAAATAGTCCATTTCCATGTAATCCTCACCTCTTTTGGGGTGTTGTGTGGTGGTGCACTGGCTGGGGTGCTGGGTTTGGCTGTAGAGACGGGGCTGGTGAAGACTGAATCTCGGCCTGGCATGTGAAGGCCAGACTTGGTGACCTCTCTACCACTGGGTTTCCACTGGGTGCTCTGGAGGAAAGGAAAGATAATGTGTTTGTCACAAAAGAGAAGCTTGTTCCTATCATAACTGGTACTGACCCAAGACCCAAAATGTATCTATTTAATCCATTCGAGTGTGCTTAATCTTGCAAATTACATTTTCTTTCTGTAGTAGTTGAAACACGTGACTCGACCCAGGAGATCATACCTTGGTGGGGGCCACAGCAGGCTTGGGGACCAGGTTCTTGTAGACGCTGGAGCCTGCTATGGGAGCTTTGCTGCCGTTGGTGGGCAGGGCGCCTGCACTGGCGAACCCTGCAGAGAAGGCCGTACTGGGGTCCTCCTTGGAAACCTTCTTGATAACCAGCATTTTGGACACCATCTGTTTGCCACTAGGGGGGTTTTCTGCAACACAACCAGGACGAGCAGTGAGGCAAGGTTACAGGGAGGTGAGGTGGTTAACTGGTGGGACGAGGGACTGTCAGAGCAACCCTCGCTAGGACTTAACCTTTGAATTGTCTATTTTATTTTACTCACAAATTTTATTTTAAGTGAAAGACAGCCTTAAGTTGGACTGAGAGTTCTTACCCCATACTCCAGCGTGGGGAGCGACTGCTCGCATCTGGGTCCCAGGCTTTCCAGTTGTTTCAGGGTTGAGGGAGGGCTATAAAGACAAAGATTGAATGCAAGCTTAGAATACTTTTGCATTCACATTTTGGACTTTCAAGTTATGTTCATTTACAATAATCTAGGCAGTTTATATGTCATTACTGGCAGAAGTACTGCGACAGTGGAGAGAAACTGGTATACTCATGAAATTCAATTCATATTTCTCAAGTGTGTTTTAACAGTTTTAACACTGATAACCGACAATCTGCATTCAGAAACAATTTCACTAGACAGTCTCAATACCTTTGCCACAGAATCAAAGTGTCTTATCCTTCAACAGAACTATGTCATTCAAGAACTATGTCAAGGTCAGTGGCATGCATGGGAAGTTCAGGGAAGGTTAGCTACTCACAAAGTCCTCTTCCACGAACTTCAGCTTGTCGTCCTTGCGTTCCTCCGTGGGGAACTTGTCCTGGTACGGGGCGCCCTTGCGGGGATGGAAGTTACCATTGCGCTGCCGGTGTCCCCCCTGCCTGTCCCTGTCGACCGCTCCCCGTTTGGGGTGACGTCCCTGGTGATGGTGACCGTCTTGGGCTCCCCGCGGCGCTCCGTGCCAGCTGGGCGCTTCCTTCCAACATGAACCCCCTGCCAGCCCGCCATGCCCCCCTTTGGCCACCCCAGAGTCCACCGAGTCGTGCCTCAGAAGCAGAGAGGGCTGCTGCCATCCGTCACCTAAACAGACAACAAAAACATTCACATAAAAATAATGAAGTTGTGTGTGTTTATTTGGGGGAAAAGCTGCAGACATCACCTCAAGCAGTATATGCACAGCCTAACCTGGCAAAGCGCTGAATGCCAGTTAAATTTGTCTTCGACAGATGAATCAATATGTCTCCTGCCACACTGGCCGGTAGCTTCCTGAGACGATAACACCTGAAAGCCTTGGTTATAAACAGTCTTTGGTCTTGGCCTGTGCTAACAAAGTGGCAGCATCTAAACGTCTGTTTCTCTGATGCCTGGATGGTAGAGATATTATTTCCATTGTGGAGACAGAGCAGGTGTGAGGCCACCAAGAAGGAAATAAATGAAGATCAAGAGTAGGTGAGCACATTTTTAATTAAGACTCTAAAGCTACTCACACAAATAATAATTCTGTACACAAAATAGCACTGAATACTAGTGCTGTCACGATACCAGAATTTTGATTTCAATACCAATACTAAAGTTTACTATCTAAAAATTCAATACTACGGCAATACCAGGGAAAACAATAAAAACAATAAAATAGTTGTAAAGTAGTAATAGTAGTAGTAAAATAGGTCCATATTTGGCTCCTAACACCTGTTTGTCAACCAGTTATGGTGGACTGGGATCCAGTTCAACACCTGGTGGACTATCTGACACTGTTAAATGGTTTCAGCTGTTTGACTCCGACTGTTGCAGTCTACTGTCAAGAGCCAGACTGCTGCTCTGTCTATCACAATCCTCCTCCTTTTGTAACTATACCAATCTGCATGTTTACGCCCTCTGGAGGTGACACTGAAATTTAATTTCAGCTTGCAGAACACATTTGGTGAAAGTACTGAACTTACACAATTCTGTGTTGAATTTAATCTTTCAGAACAGTATTGATGTAGTGTTGAAATTTCATTTATCATGACAACAATATTGAATACAGGTAGGGAAACATAGGTAAAAATTATTCTTGGCAGGTAGGTAGGTTGTTTTAGTTCACAAACCCGTTCCGACATTAAGCTCTACCGTCTCTAGTATTCAAGGCTTTGTGCTATGGTTCTCTCCTCTCCTCCCACTGTTAACTTGACTGTGATCCTTGATTGTATGGTTGTTGCAACTTTAAAAGCTTTTAAACCCCAAGAACACTACACCTTTAGAAGACATGAAAAGTAGAACCATTTCAGAAAAAGATACGATATAGCGATTTGGCAGCATGCAATACAGTCAAATTTTAAGGGGCCCTCAACTTTCAACTTTTCCTGTATTTATATTCATATATAATCAAAGATGTTTAAAGAAGACATTGTTAACATTTGGTTTTGCTTCAGTGATTAAATTTAAAGTTAGAGCATTTTCAAAAATCAATCCTTTTTTACAGGCAGTTTCAGACCAAATCCAATCAACGCATCACAACTGGACTTGGTCTTGATTGGCTCCCTCACTAAACAATTCCTGAAATCCTTTCAATTAGGCCATTTTGCAGCATTTGACCTGACACTCCCACTAGAAAGCCTCCACTCAGCAGGTTTACCTCGTTTGACTAAGAGCAGCTGGTGTTGTTGGCCAATCAGGGTCCAGTATTGTGACTGTTTTGCCTGTGAGGACTCTTCAAATTCATTCATTTTAACCAACTCCATTTAACATTTACCTACTACTGCATTTATTTGCAAAACATCATGAAGAACAACATTATTCTTATCCTGAGCCACAGAATATTTGAAAACATAATCATGAGAATTAAATGTTATGGAACCTTTTAGTGGAAAAAAATACTTTATCTCATTAGTTTGAATAGAACAAATCACACAAGTCATGTCCCATGTTTGCCATAACATAACATTGAACTAATATGCATTTCACTGGCTAGCTTCAGATTTGCCAGAATGCATGGGATTCCCAACTTTCCAGTATTGGGTGCTCGGCAGGAGCACCTCTACAAGAGCCAGGTTCTATGTGTGCATTTGTTTGTAACACTTTTTGCCATGCACACTGCTTACGGTCTGCACTGTTTAGGCAGCGCAAATCCGCAACTGCCCTGCATAAGGGAAATACAGTGTGCACTTGTACACCAGGCAGTGTGGTAGAAGTCAAACAAGCCCATCAACCAGCTCTGTGTTGGTGCACTGAACATCCACACACCAGGAAGTTGCGTGGTGATTTTGTAACTGTAGTGGCTAAGTCAATGCAGGAATTAAATATTTTGTTCAGTGATTTTCTTAGTTACAACACTGTGCTGCCACAGCACTTTGGTGTTAACAGATGGAGTTTTTATAGTCAACATAGTGTCACTCACTCCAATCATGCAAAACCCACTGAGCGCCTAAAAAGTGCAAGCACACTTGTTTCTCACTGACAGTTGCTTCCCTTCAAACAATCAAACCCCGTAATAACACAGACAGGAATAACTGTTGTACAGGGTTACCTGCTGGAGCACGCAGGGGCCCGTTGTTGAAGAAGCCATCAGAGGAGTTGTGGCGGCGGCGGCTCACAGCGGTTCTGCTGTCTCTGTGGTGGTGGGGCTCACCTTGTTTCTCAAGGTTGGCGGCAGGGGACTGGAGGACAGAAAGGGGACCATGGCAGTCAAAGAGGGAAAACAGGCCGAGGGCTGTGCACAGAGACGGTGGGTCATGGACCACACATGCCTCGTCTAGGCTGGGGTGATCCAGAATACAGAAGGATCTGCTCTTTCCTGTGTATCCCTTTCTCTCACCTATTAAAAATGACAATTACCTTACAACCAACTTTCAGAGAAGAGGACATTCTAATTTCCCCCTCCTTATTTTTGTCTGGCCCTTGTGAAGGAACTTGGATGTGCATAAAACCTCTTTGTACTCTGCAAACCTTTCATCTTCGTAATGTCTCAGAGAACTGGAATAACTGGAGGGAAAATGTCAATTTGGGGATCCATCCTTTGGGGACCAAGAGTGAACTAAGAGAGGCAAGAGAAAAGGAACTAAAAACTCTTTTGCTTAATGTTTTATGGGGCTTGCAGGAAAAGTTGCTGCCATGGGAGCCACTGGGATCAGAAACACCCAGTAAACCTATTTCTTAGTAGTCTCAAATGCTCAATTCCATCTGGATCACACACTGCTCTTCAAATGAGGTTCAAATATCAAATTAGCATGCATTTTTCTTCAAGGGGGTTTTTCTTTCACTTCCAAAGACAGAACAACACAGTTGATTTAATAATATACAAAAAAACTAGAGAGAGAATGTAGCTCTAAGCTTAGTGACAGTATATGCACTAAACCCTGAGGATAAATGACATTGAAGTGAAGTCATTTGTCAGCAGGACAGTGACTATGCATTTGCTTCTTGGTTTTGACTCTTGATTTACAGACAGGCCACTCAGCTGGGCAACGTCCTGACTCACAGATTACACTGAGCTTTGGCTGGGGGAGACACTGACTGATCCCATTTAGCAGGACAGTCTAACAACCAAACACATTCTTAACAAGGCAAGCCAACATCAAACCAATTGTTCTTCTTCATCCAACATCTGCCTTTTTCCATCTGCACCCCCCTGCACCCAATTTTACTTTCAATTCTTCTACTAGCCATGCGTGAACTGAACTGATACATGTTCAGAAAATAAAGGTGCATTTCCAAGAACACAACTAAAAACAACAACAAATTTAATTTTAGCTCACATGGAGGAGCATCTGAAAAACAAACGCAGCTTGGACCCTGAAGACCTAAAATCTTGTCACTACTACTGTGAGTTGTCATTAGAAGCTACTTAAAGTTGTTTGCTTTCTTCTATTATCAGTCTTTTCCAAGAGGACACAAAATGTCTGTGACCCTCCACTGAACCGTGCATCGACTGCACTGTCTCTCCCTGAGGGTGACTCGTCCCTGACTACACACACACACACACACACACACACAGGTGTACAAAGACACACACATGCACAGACAGACACAAGAAATGGGTGCTAATGCAGTTGCTCTGACAGGCATACTTTCAAGTTCCATCTCTTTCGCTCCCTCTGTTTTTCTCTCTTACCCACTCACATACACCGTCACGCATGCACACACACACATAAACACACACCTTGGCAGGCTGGGGCGTGGAGAAGTTAAGCCAGGCAGGGACAAAGTCATGCTGCGCCATTTAGGTCCAGTGTTTCCGGTCAGTGGATCGAGGCGTCAAACCTCATGGCCAGGATCTAACAAAAGAAATGTGGAGAATTAATGACATTTTCAATATTCAGATTCTGTACAAATATCAAGCATAGAAACACGAATCTGAGAAACACAAATCAACTGCATTTCATGCCCTAAAATCCTATCTTGAACATACAAAGCGTTTTGTCTTCCATCGGTTATTTAGAAAACACTGCATAAAAGTCTCCCGCAAGACAAGCCAAAAAGCGTCCTATTCTTAGCAGAAAAACAACAAAGCTAGACTTGCTGCAGCTGTGCCTATGAGGCTGATGGCTGGATGACAGCCTGGATGGAAAATATCTTGTGCAGTATAATACCAGTGTTTTTATGCAGCGTGTGTATGTGATAAATTTATATAGCTCATTGTGCAGCGAGTCAAATTCTCATCATCTCGCACGTCAACTACGGTGGCAGTCACCCAAGACTCAGGTGGAGTGCAGTGCAAAGCGTCTTCAAAAGAAATGCTTATTGGACTTAGCTAAACTTTCTAAGGAAGTATGAGTCAGAAAAGAAAAATACTACATTGTGTGTGTGTGTGTATTAAATGGGAAATAAACACCAGCTACCCATAAAATGATTGCAAATTGCTGGCAATGCAGCGTACTAAAGTGATTACTCTCACAACTATTGTGTGCGTTTACATCCATAAAGATTTGTCTGTCTGAGCTGAGTCAGTCAGGTGAAACGTTATCATTACCCCAGAGTC
Source organism: Centroberyx affinis (assembly GCF_046629955.1). Classification (NCBI taxonomy): domain Eukaryota; kingdom Metazoa; phylum Chordata; class Actinopteri; order Beryciformes; family Berycidae; genus Centroberyx; species Centroberyx affinis. The sequence goes on along the minus strand of NW_027279093.1, from coordinate 132,541 downwards.
TGTGGCTCTGAAGTCCTCTGCCTCCTCCCTCGGTCCGGCTGGGCTTGGTTCCTCAGGCCCTCTGGCGCTGATCACAGAGTGCGTGCACTGACAGACGGGGAGCACCACACTGCCAACCCCTTGTCCACCTCCGCCAGGACAGCACAGCCCCTTTCCCCAGAGGCAGATCCCCTCGTCCAGGGTGAAACACTGGGAGACAGGTCAAAAGGTTGCAGGAATGATCTGGAATGGTGATCCAGAGAGCTGGGCAAGCAGGAAGCTGATTTTCTGAGAGGGACAGGTGTCGCTTTTTGAACTGGATTCCCAAGCAGCTCCTGAGCAGGGGACGTCACCGGTGGATTTTTATGAGTGCTACTGTTCCCACCAACTTGTCCAGGTGACTTTACTCAAGCAGACTGAATTCTTCACCAACTTATTTGAATCATTTGCTCTTTTTGTTTAGGGCTGAGGCACAAAACCTGATTGGTCTGTGTGCTGATTGGCAAGCTGAATTGATTGACAGGTGATTTGTCCAACTGGTGAGGCAGAGCCAGGTTGTCTTTTATTAATATAAGGAAGTAGTCTGTGGAAGTAGTCTGCACTGGAGTATGGATAGCAGTCCGTGTGGCAGTTCCACTATGACACCAGATGGGGGGGAAAAGAGATTCCACGTCTTCTCCTGCCACACTGTGTGCCAGTATGTTTTTTACTTCGACTCACCTTTTACCGAATCATTGTAAGTTCGACCGAAATGCATGCAGAAAAAAGAAAGAAGTTCTGAGACAGTCTTTTATTTGCAATGGAGATCACTGAAAACCACCGCTCACCTCATTAAACTGGTGAAAAGGCTGTCTGAGTTTGAAGAAAATAACGCTCCAGGTTTCAAAGTCACATGACAGTGAAGGAAGTAAAACCCAATGTTACATTGCCGTCATCTTCAGTCTAAGTTAGTGAAACTGGGATGCTGCGGGACGATGCATTATAATGCCGTTGTTGTCTTCATATGTTTTACATTCACGTTTGTTAAATGTCCATTGGATTATCTGGGGTCGTCTGATTGAAGCAGAAGTGGAGAATAGTTCAGATTTCATAGATATGCGAACTCTGACAGTTGAACAGAAATCCACCACAAGCCAAATATCTTCGGTGTCATTGAATGCATGAGAGTCCTTTAAGAATAGCCAAAACTAATCTTTTCCATAAGGAAAGCCTCAATAAAGACAATACAATCAACTTCTTTTTCTTTGACCAAAAAAGGATTGAAAAATAGCGTGGGCCCAAAATCTGTCAATTGGATATTTCCTTTCCTTCCAGGATGAGTTTTTCCTAACACAAGGGGAAGCTTCAGTGCAGCTATGCCAACTGTTTTCTTTTCTCTTGCTGAGGGTTCATGGGTATCTGCACAGGAACAGACAGGACCTGCAGAAAAAAGAAGACAGTATTAGCCATTATTCAGAGAAATTAACTTCACAGCATATGGCTCAAAAATAAACACAGACCTAAATTAGACGTCCATACACAGAAACACAGCTTTAACTGATAATAATTTTACCCATATTTCTTTAGGAGAGCACAGCTAAGTTGCTACACAAGGCTTATTGGTATATCAGGCATTATGAAACACTCCTCCTTCACTGAATACTTATATTAAAGCCTAAAATAGCTTCCAATTCAAGAGACAGTCAATACTTTGAAAGAAACAGCGTTTGATGCTTCAAGTACATTTTGAGAGGTATGAGGGAAAAACATGATGACTCAGGGATCTAAGAACCATTTCATGCTGAGAGATGGCTCCTTTTATAAAATTGTGTCGGCTTTCTTAAATCAAATATTCATACCAGTGTAAAAATAACTTGGACATGAACACTTTCTTCCTCACTACTTCTCCCCTGACTGCTGCACATCGAAACAGGCTGCCCTGAGAGTGTGTGTAATGCTGCATGACACTGAAGTGACAATCACACCAGAGTAGCGATTCTTCAGCCCAGCACCTTCTTAAAACATATATGACAAATCGGTCTGCCTGCCCATTCAATTAAACAACTGAGTCCTCAGTTTACATCAGTTGCAAAGCACTACGTAAATGTTTACACATTAACCCTTTATTCACAAAGACAGACCTTCAAAGGATATGTTAACTTGCTCCCACTGAAGTAGCCCGTTACGTAAGAACTCAACATCAATGAGTTTGCCTCAGACACTGGCTACAATGCGTTGTACACACATTTAGTTGAGTTAGAAGTAATGCCGAGTTGCATGATGGCATCGCTTATTTAAAGTATTACTCTGTAGTCTGTCTGTCAGGGTTGAATTGTAGCAAGCGGGCTAACGTTAACGTAGTGTGTGGGGAACCCAAATGTGCGCGACATTGACAATGAGTACAATCCACAAACACTGCAGAAGACCAAGTAAACATAAATTCACGTTTTACCAAACTGGCTGAGGAATGCGAATTCAAATGAGCCAATATTGTTTAGGTAGCACACTAGTTGTAATGGTTGCTAGCTAATCAACGTTACAAAGCTCTGTAGCGTTATCAGATCAGCCTTAACTCTGCTCAACGTTGCTGCTAACTCTAACGTTAGCATAGCAATTGTTAGCTAATAGCTAGCGTTACATAGCTTGGTAACTAGCCCACGAAAAATGATAGCTAGTAAAAACGAATTAGCAAGGTTGAAAGGCTTATCCACGCAAAAACTCGGTGCATATACCCATAGTCGCTAAAACTGTCTATATAAGCAGCTGTCACAATTCTACAATAGAGGTAAACAGACCTGGCTTCGTTGGAACAACACAGTTTCAAAATGGCTACCTTAGCAGCGGCACCACACATTCATCAGCCTGCTAGCCCTAGCGAGCTAACTGACTAGCTGTTGTATTTAATGACGATGCCATGTACCTTCTCTTGAGCAAGATAGTCTTGATAAAGTATGACTCCAATGCATAACTAATGTGACAACATTCACAGCGAGATTACAGATTCACACGACTACTCACCTCTTAATAAAGTGGCTATTGATGTTTGTTTGGGTTTTAGGAGCGCTTACCACTGGCGCTGGCACTGAGGGATTCGAATAGCCTAATGGAGGTACATTCAAGTTCTGTTGTGATTATGCAACTAAGTGAGGTTCTGCAAGATGTTTAGAGTCGGGACTGCATCTTAGCAGTACACTCCACATGGAATAGTATTCCATCCAAATAAACAGACGAAATATGTACATGCAGTTTCAGTAAGAACATTTTAAACTACATTTCGCAAAATTTTAAAACATTATTGTCATATTACGTAGGTTTAGAGTTTGCGATCTTGAATACAACTTAGTGCCTCCCCCGCCACCGCCAGACAAACCAGTCGATAACAGAACCGATTTCGCTTGCGAATCAGAAAGAGACAATTAAATCGAGTACCGATGGAATTTGAGTCAGCAAACGACCTCTAATGTAGTTAACGTTAACTTCGCAACTTTAGATGTTATTGACTCTGTTGAGGCATTGACACACATTTTTAATGTTCAAGGGTAACTGCAACTTCTGTGATTCTTATGTATTACGTCAGCTTGAGCTAGTAGCTATCTGATGTCAATCGTCAGTAGTTGCGAGCTTCGCTTAGCTAGGTTAGCTTGCGTTAGTTTCAGCCGGTTTCATCACATACAGTAAGACAACTCATACTGACGCGTCTTAATACAGCATGCAACATGGAGATTGTCCTAATACTAATGAATGTGTTGCTTTTTTCAGGTTGAAAATGATTGGATTTGCATGGAGAAGACACATAACTCCTGGGGTAAGAAGGAATAGCACATTCCTCACTAACTTCAATACAGTGAAAAGGGCTGGCATCATAAGAATGTGAAGCAATCCTAATTTCTCTGCACTTCAATTATCATGTTGTCAGGGTCCAGCATGGAGATGTCTTCAGCAGATCATCAGAGTACCAGACTGCTCAATGAAAGGTCAGCAGCATTTTAACACTCAAGCCTCCTCATGGTCACTGCTGTCCACACCAGCTTCCACCACCAGGCTGCTGAGCCTCAGGCCCATGAGCTGGCCCTCCTCCCGTCTCTGCCATGGGGACGCAGCCGGCACCTCCAAAGGAGGGGACCCAAGACACACCAAGGAGGGCTTCAGTATGGGGGCCCTCGTCCAGGCTCCTAAACCCGCTCTGTACCTCGGTTTCTCTGGCCTCATCCCGTTCCTGTCCGCCCCTCTCCTCATGGCAGCGACACAGTCCTTTTACCCTGAGCTGGCCTACGTGCAAGTGGTGTACGGGGCTTCTATCGTCTCCTTCCTCGGTGGGGCCCGCTGGGGGTTTGCCATCCCAGAGGGCAGCCCCGCTCGGCCCGACTGGATGAACCTGGGCAACAGCGTAGTGCCCTCACTCCTGGCCTGGCTGGCGCTGCTCTGCAGGGACAATGTAACAGAGGGAGCCCTGGTAGTCATCATGGGACTGGGTCTGTCTCTGCACTATGACCTGACCCTGCTGCCAGGATACCCCGCCTGGTTCAAAGCCATGCGGACTGTCCTCACTCTGGTCGCCACCTTCTCACTGGTGGCCACACTGACACTGAAGAAATTCTGCACTGAGAAAAAGATTAAGGAGCTTCAGAACTGACTGAAGTTGTTGGTTGTTGGTATTTTATTTTAATTAAAATAGTGTATTAAAAAAGTGAAGATGTGGGGTTGGTCTGGTTTGTTCTTGCAGCAGTAATATTGTTGCTTATGAAATGGGACATAGAATCTAATTTGCTGCTGCTTTACTCAAAACCGGTTTGAACAAAGAAAAATATGGTAATTTTACATGAGCAAATTCAAGTGTACAGACAACTGATAAAGATGCATGCAATTTGCATACTTTTCCTTTCCATTGCTGCTCAACTCAAGGCAAAACCACAGTCAAGGAAAAACGCTTGGGCCTCGTTCCATAGGAGTGTGTAGGCCACAGTCTTTGTTTATGTGAAATGTTCCCAAACATCTTCACCAATCGGCCTCTCCCTGCCCTTCTAGTGACTACAGTCTGAGATAGTGGAGAGGGGCAAAAAGATAAACAAATATTTTAACAGTTATTTAAAGACAGATGAATCATAACATCATGACCCAGCACATCTTAAAGCTCAAAATGTTTTGTTGTGGCGGGATGAGGGACATTTACAGAAAAACTTTTTTTTTTTTCTTACCTGAAACAAACATTAAGCATTTTCTGAAATCCATTAGTCACTGAAATCCTGACAGCCATCATCAAAAAAAGAGTTGCATTAGACTGGCATTAGATGTAAAACTCCTGTGTTAATCCATATGCGTCTAGCTTTAGTGGGCTTGTTCCTCAGTCACCGAGCAGGACACTTTCAAGAGCCGGACGACATTAATCTCACATTCTGTCCTGTGTGGGAAGTGAGCAAGATCAAGACCAAACACCACCCTTGATGCTTTACTAAACCTCAGCCAAGCAGATGAATACAGAGCATAATGAAAGTCCTGGATCTGAGAATGAGGACATTATGATGGGAATTAGAGAGTGGATGACAACAGACACAGTCCGGTTTGAAGAATACGTCTTCCTTTGTAATAAGAGGAGACAGAAATCTATTGAGATGTCAAATATAAAACCACAAAGGCCGAGCCTTGCTTTTTTTGCTCGTTTGTAAAATATGAAGAAAAACTTTCAACCTTTCTTCCCCTGCCACGCAAACTCATGCAGTGAATTTGTAATGTGTTTGTCACGTATGTGGAGAAGATTTAGCGTCTCAACAAAATTCAATCAATCAATAGGTCAGGAATACAAGTGTGTAATATTTACACAGGAGAGGAATTTAGTTGTGATTCTCTGATTAGTCACAACAGATGGTGAAACTCCTTAGTTTGGAGATAGTGTGGGAAAGGATTCACACTGTCTTTGCCTTTTGAACAGGATCACACGTGGAATTACATGATGAAAACGCCTATAGTGAGTCAAACCTCCAGTCATTAGAGCATCAGCTAACTCCTCTCATGAAAATGTAGTGTGTCATTCACAGCTTGGACTCACACTCCACTAGAGCGGGGTAAAGAGGAGACTTCTATAAACGACTGTATATACAGACTATATACACATTTTAAACAGTGCACTCTTGCGTCTTTATAACTGCAGAGTGCTAGATGTGTGCTACTCTGTGTATGGTTCCTGTACAAAAAGTTCAAACACAATTTACCTTGTGTACATGTACAAATCAGTCACATTGCCTGATTTACATCTGTGAAATGTCACAATTTGAAGTTACAATTTCATCATCTTTAATGAAGAAAGAGGGAATGTAGACTCACTCCGAACCCAGCATGCACAAAAAAATATTTTATTAGGTCTTTTCAGGGGAAAAAAAACAACTAATAAAAGATGATGTAATTACCATTGTGTACTGTTAATGTTATTACACTGTGCAGAGGGGATACATATGATGGGAGCTAATGCTACAGCAACACCACCACTCAGCTTGCTAAGTTGATGAGTTGCAGAATCCAAGAAAATCAATCAAAGGATGTTGTTGGTTTTTTTTTGCAAAACAATAAACACTTTCCTATACATGTGCATTGTGCTGCTTATCTCAACATTAGAGGGTTGAAACGTAAATGCACTTTCTAGTCATTTCAAGTGCCACTGGTGAGTGAAATGATAAAACACCCCTCCCTTGCTTGAATGTAAGTGTAAAATACTGACTAAAAGGCACTGATATTTATAGTAGCCTGTGTATGTACAATACATATAATATCAGCCAGTGAGATTGAATGAAAACTGAGTGACAGCTGTACTCGTGTTACATTAGTGGTGTGCTTCTTCACTTGATGAGACATACAGAAATCATGTTACTGAGAAGCTTGTCATAAAACCCAAGTAGCATTAAGCTTCATTTATCAAATAGGCTCAAAGTGGTTTGTTACTCCAAGTATCAATCCAAGCACATCAAACACTTCTTTCTTTTTGGTAAAAAACAAACAAATCAATCTCAGTGCATTCACATCTTAGCCAAGAATTGAATCTATTCATCATGTACATTCTGGCATATTGTTCAGAGTGAAGTGACGAGATGCTTTCAGAAGTCCAAGTCCCCGGAGGATTCTGGCACTAAAGATGAAACACCCTCTGGTCCCTCAAAGACAGCACTCCTCCGCTGTGCAAAACGATCTTCATCACATGGACGCCTTTGTTTTCAAATACACGAGAGAAATAGACAGAAAAAGCATTTGGCCTTTCTGATATTCTCGTACAGTGATTTAGTGAATTGGTAATAAACACAGTATAGATGGGTGGGTCCTGTAACAGTGTGAGTGGAGGCAGTTTGCACCCAGTTTTGGCAGCTTTCCAGTTACAGAATTGTTGTCGGTTTAATGTCAAAGTGTTCAACTTAAGTGAGATGGAGGTAAAATGGTACGGACGAACAAAAAAACCCCAGACAGAACCCGTCTAATCCAAGTATAAATAATAACATTTGTGAGAATGTGAAAGACTATTTGAGACAGAGAAACTGTGTTCCTTCAGGTGCAGTTTTAAATTTAAAATCTTTTCAGTAGCTCATTAAGGATACGATACGGACATGGGGTGATATGGGTGGTAGCGGACTACCGTGTCAACCTAAAAAAAATGTGAAACAGATTGCTGGTGAAATCCTTCCATCTGTGCAGTTAAAACCTTAGAGAAAGGACTCTAGCGTTGATATAGATGTTGACAGTTAATATGTGAACGCTTCCGGCTGTCAGAGCACGGCCAGCCCGCCGTCGCAGCGGCTGGTGATCATGTTGCCGATCTCAGTCCAGGTGTCCAGGTGCGGGTCGTAGATCTCCACGGAGTCCACCGTCACCGGTGCCGAGAAGTCTCTGCTGGAGGCCCGGCCCCCGACGGCGTACAGCAGCCCGTTCACCGCCGACACCGACACCCCCGCCCGCGCAGTGGACATCGGGGCCACCTCCACCCACTTCTCCTGAGGAAACACAAGCGCAACGTCGGGGAGAATATTAGGGACAGTCCCGCAGCACATTCGTAGTGATGACATGTAGATCCAGGGTTCACACACTCCTGGATAACCTGGAAAAGTCATGGTATTGGAAATATATTTTCCAGACCTGGAGAAGTTATGAGAAATGATAAAAGAGAGAAAGGTTCTGGAAGTTTTTTTCTTGAATACTGTCAAATGTCACAAAAAGCTGTGGCTGGCTCCAAAACGTTCTAGACGTGTTGGACGAAAATATTGTTGGTTGCTGACAGAGTTAAATTTATATTATAATCATTGATTTTAGGAAAAAAACAAACAAATGCTTAAAGTTAGTGTAATTGATGCATACTTTTTGATTTGGTCATGGAAATGTGAAAAGGGGTCATGGAGAGATTTCTTCAATGAAAAGGTGTACTTGTACACCTTTTACATCTTTCCGAATCGCAACAAAGATTGTGGGAGCTGTGTGAACATTTGCAGCTAAGGAGTGAAGATTCATAATGAAATGTAAATTTTCTGAATAACAGAACTTTTAAATCCCTTTTTACTGCTGTAAACTGTGACGAAGACTGATAGCACCCAGGTAGAGGAAGTGTCCCCCGACTGCCTGACCTGAATTTGCCTCTTGATGAAACAGCACTTCATGAGTCGACTCTCTGACTCAGTCGTTGATCGTGGGCTAAACACTATTTTGATGTGTCCTTACAAAGCCTCCTCCTTTTCAAACAGACACAGACAGTCCCCTCTCTCTCTCCCACCTCACCTCCTCGGGACAGTACTTCTCCACCGTCTCCAGTGAGCCCAGCGCCTCGTTCCAGCCGCCCACGGCGTAGATGCAGTTATTGAGGCAGGCGACGCCCACGTAGGCGCGACGCGTCACCATGACGGGCAGCGCGCTCCAGCGGCGGGAGATGGGGTCGTACACCTCGGCCGAGCGCAGCTCCACTCCCTCGTCACTGATCCCCCCGATTACGTAGATAAACCCTTGAAGGAGAAAACGGTGTTCAGCAGAGGTGTGACCAAGTCAATTTCGCTCAAGTCAGTCAGTCTCAAGTCTCGAGGCACAAGTCTCAAGTCAAGGCTCAAGTCTAAATGTAGAACAGCAAGTCAAGTCAGAACAAATCAAGAGTCCAGTATCAGTTGGAATATCTTAAAGAAAACTAAATCTATCTATCTAGGACTTTTCAATGCAATATAGTTTTAATAGGATAAAAACTTGGTAAGAGAATCATGAGTTTGATTTCTATAATCAGTTTCAACTTCAATAAATTCAATCATTCCATACAAAATTCAGAAAACTGAATTTAAAACCTAACCCAGTTGTCTGGTGGAACAAATCTCTTTTGTCAGATCTTTAGAAACCTTTTCATGTCAAAGTCAAGTCCCAAGTCACCAGAACTCAAGTCAAGTCTCAAGTATTCTCTTCTTGCATCAAGTCAAGTCTCAAGCATTGTTTTTTTTAATTGCATTTAGTTCTATTCTTTCTTCCTCCACCATAATCTTCTCTGTCATGTGGGGAAGTTGATGTAATACTTGAGAGAAAGCACTCACAAGTTGTACTGGACTATACAGATTTAAGAAGGAGGAACACACCTTGTAGCTCACAGCAGCCAAAGTAGTAGCGGGGAACTGCCATGCTGCCGATGACCTCCCACTTGTTCTCCTCTGGGTCGTAGCGCTCCATCGTCTTCCCAATCTCTGACCCGATCCAACCACCTGCAGGAGTTCAATGATCAGGTGTCACTTCTGTCCAACATTTCCCAACACAGGCTATAAATGAGCCACTTCATTGCTTTGGTTGAGTGATTATTATTTGATGAGCATTGTTTATTTGGATCTTTTTGCTCGTTTCTTGTTCTGTTTTCCACACTGTTGTGCACTGTGGTCAGTAAGATTCTGTTAACCAACCCAGTTGTGTCATCTTGATTTTACTGTTGTTGTTTTTTTTTTGTGTCTTCCTTAATTCCATTTATTTTTATATAACTTTCACATTTGTTTTGACATTAGTTTTAGTTTTAGTTTCATTTTTATTTCGTTTTTATTTAGTTTCACTTCTAGATTTAGTAATTTTGGTAGAGACAGTATTTTTTAAAGGTATAATGATAGAAGCTCAGAACAGGGATTTTGCATGTTTGCATATTGTGTAATACACACAATAAATCCTAAATGCGTGTGTAATTAAATGTAATTATATGAGTTTTTCAATACATCCTCAATTAATCCACTTCATTCTCTTCTTTAGCCTGCACATAAAAAAAAAGATGAAAACTATGAAAACATTTCACATATATCTTTATGTTGTGTTAGTTATTTTTACAAGTAGACAGGATAGTTTTAGTTCAGTTCTAGTTTTCTCACAAAATGTAGTTTTTACTTTTATTTCAGTTTACAACAATGTCTTCTAACACCTAGTTTTCATCTTGGTTTTAGATGTAGTTTACGATTAACCTTAGCGTGCACAAATTAGTAATTTGTATCTCTTCTTTCAGTGTTTTCTGTGATCACATTGTATCACTGTTTTTTTTTTTTACTTTGCTTCTATGTTCTATCATTGTGCAAAAAAACTATACTAGCAGCGCGTGTGTATTGTGGACAAACAGTGCGTTAGTAGTACTGCAGCGCTTACCGAGTGCATACAGAGCTCCGTGGCAGGGGCAGACGCCGACCCCACAGCGTGGGAAATTCAGCGAGGCCACAGCCGCCCACTGCTTCGTCACCGGGTCGTACCTCTCTGTGCAGTCAAAAATCATCGAGTCCTTCTCCCCTGGTGGAACATCATTCACACTTGTAAATACTGTTTTTTGGGTTTTTTTACATGAAGTGAAACAATGACCTCATCTCTCTCACCTCCCACCACATAGATCATGCCCTCCAGCACGGCGACCCCCAGCCCGCTGCGGGCCTGGTGCAGGGAGCACACGGTGGTCCAGTACTGGTTGAAGGAGTCGAAGCGCTCCACGCAGCTCAGCGCCCGGCTGTCACTCCAGCGGCCGCCCTGCAGCCGAGTGTAGCCTCCTGAACAGAAGGAAACACACAGAGGAGAGGCAATATATGATTTCACGGAGTGTGTTGTTCCGCTGGATGGAGATATTGTACACATACACACACGCACAAACACACACACGTTGATGTTCTAATGTTAGTGAATACATCTCTAACGTAAGTTCTGTAAGTTCTCTCTTCATTTCAACATGTTACAGGTCATCACGGTCACATATAGATGTTGAAACAAGAAGTTTACACCACAGAACCTATGGCATAGAGGTATTTCCTGGCTTTCCTTCTGGGCCTCATCTTGGCTGGCTGTAATAGACTGTACATCTTATTTTCCTTGGGAGACTTGGTGACTTCTGTGTATTCCTTCAGCAGCGTCTGCAGTGCCACCCGCAGGCTGAAGTCAGCAATGCCTTTATTGTGAGACAAAATGACAAAAATGATAAGCTGTCGGTATTGAAGAATTGGTTTGCAACATGTCCCAGTTGGTTTTAAAACCATATTTTAAGTGCAAATCAGTGGTTGTACAATCCTGTAAAATTGCAAGCTTTCATATTCTCCTCACCCTCTATGTACTTGAACAGCCTCTGTGGGGAAAGCAGAGGGAAGCGGACTGGATCCAACACCTCCACCACATGTTTCTTCCTCTTTGCCACATCTTGGAGAACCCAGTCCATGGCTGCGGTGAATACCTGGTACTCGTCCTCGATTCTCAGCTCCTCACTTCGCAGCAACTTCACCAGCTGATCCTTCGACAGGCCCCAGAACTCATCGGTAAGGCACACCTAAAGGGGGGCAGTTGATGGAGGCTTTGTGTAAGCATTTAACTTGAAAAGAATGTGTTGCCTCCCTTTTCACAACATAAGTGGTATAAATAAGGCTTTGATAATATGTTGTGATACGGTGTCATTCCTTGGTGTGTACTCTAGCAATCAACCACCTTTAAATTGGGTGATGAAACTGATCTTCAGTATATGTCTCGCTTCCATCAACCAGAGAAACAGAAAAGAGAGTTTAACAGCAAAAAGAGAGTCTTGGCAGAGAAATATTTTATTTATTTATTACTTTCATGCTTTAGTACCTCCAGGAAATGAACATGGATGTAGTTCTCTGTGAACTCCAGCATGTCCATGCAAGCGATCTGCTCCAGGAACTGGAAGATGCCCACACAGTTGGAAGGGTCCATGTGACCCTTGAGAAAGTCTCCACAGATAGACACCACCTCGCTCAGCTGCAGCATGTCTGCCGCCACCATCAGCTCCTGAACGTTCTCTACTGTCACATTGATCATACCTGATGAGAAGAGGTACATACGTGCCTGTCATAGATGTGTAGTAAATACTGCCTGTTAGATTTTTTCCTGTTGTTACATACATGAATGAATGAACGAATGAATGAATGGATGAACAGATTTGTAAGGACATGACTGATGGTGTGGTAGGCATATCAGGGGGAGTGAGAACCTGTGTATATGAAGTCCAGCAGAACCGCAAAGACTTCACCCTCCACTCCTAGGATCTGCACCTCCTCCTTATCCACCTCCCTCATCCCCCCAGAGAACAACGCGGAGAAGTAGGGGCTGCTGGCGGCGAGCACCAGCCTGTGGACCCTGAAGACACGGCCGCCAATCCTCAGCCCCACGTCGCAGAAGTCGGTGCGGAGCCGCATCTTGTTCATCTGGGCCAGGATGAGTCTGGCATAGCGGTCTGAGGCCAGCAGAGCCTGGTCAGAGGACTGGGGTGCCATGGCAGCTGTGGCATCACCGCAGCCGCCGGATGCTGAGACAGAGGTGGAGGCGGGCAGAGCACCCAGGGAGGACATGGCTCAGTCTCACACCCAGCCCCTCCCCTCTACAGCTTCATAGCACAAGACAGTCTTGGGAGACACATGACCTGGCCCTGAGGCAATGAACAACAACACAGACAAAGCTAGAGTCAGTGGCATAATGGCAGTACTACAGCAGCACTAGTGGTTCACTTGCCTGTAGTGTAGCTACATAAAAACTGTACATAAAACCTACGTAAAAGATTTAACCGTTCAAGTTAACCGACGAATAACTGCACAGTCTACGATACTGCATTGTGTTAATACGAAGAGACAGCGTTAAGGTTGTAAAAGCGTACATGCATTACTGTCTCATGGCATAAGACACTGGATACGTGAAAGGTGGTAGCTGTCCATCTCTCCGTAGCTATGTAAACAAAACACACCTGCCGCTGTTAGCCAGGCAAGCTAGCTAGCAGCTAGCTAGGATGCTCTGACATTCAAACATCTTGCTCTTTAAAACGGAGCGACCGATTTAACCGCTGGACAAATCCCTGCTCAGACTCTCAACTCGATGTGAATGGCGGACCTCCGTAAAAATGCTTGGCAAATTTGTGTTGTTGTTTTTTTATTTCTTACCCATAAGTTTACTGATGAGGATGCAGTCAACTTCCGTCTGCGCTCTGCAGACTGTCTGTCAATCGATTTGCTGAATCGACTACACTGTCTGGCAATGAATCCTAATACTAGGCATAACTAAACAATCCCCAAATCCTGGCAGGGTTTTTTTGTCGCCTGGGCTTGGTTGACTCTGGGCTTGGTTGAAACGAAAGTTTTGATTACATGAAATTATCAGTTATTTCTTGTTTTTATTCTGCTTCATCAGTTTTTATAATTCCGTTTAAAGTAGCCTGTTTTTTGCTGTTCACAGGAATGCACGCCACGTCTATTATATGATGCAACGCCAGATGGCAGTATTGCCTTTGAACCAGGTGCAAAAAAATTAGAAGTCCTTCACAAGCCAAAGAAACCTTCAGCAAATCATCACGGTTCTGTAATAATGTGAGTCCCTGGAATGTAATATGTATGTAATGTGTATCCTCCAGTGGGTCTGTTGTATCCCCTGCATTACAGACTTGACCAAGCCTACATCACATAGGGTCTTAATTGGGTTGCCCTCCACTTGGCCTGGATCATTCTGAATTGTCAGTGTGTCCTGTCTCCTGAGAGGGCGTCCAGCATGGCCATTATCTGAGCTGAACAATTAGCTTATTGGATACGGTTTAAATGGAATCTGAATAAGCCAATATAAAGCTAAGCTCGAGGCTCTCTGCTAAGACTGAACTCAGTGAGCTTCGACCATCATACAACCAACAGCTCCCTTTGTCATTTTAATGTGACATTTTCTCTTTCACGGCCAACTATCTTGAGAGGAATTCAATCTTTCATTACAAAATCTAGACTTAAAATGGGACATCATCTATGCTATTTGTCTGTCCTAAGAGACGGCAGTGGAACCAAAAGAACCAAAGAACTGTGCTGACATGAAGACATCCAGCCGGGAACTTCTCTGACGAATGAATGAATAAATAAATACTGTTTTTTTTATTCTCATCAATTATGAAACTGAAAATCTAGTAATAATATATTAATAATTATTAATATTAATAATTATCTTGGGTTCTGTCGGTCAACTTTTTGGCAGTTGATTCTTTTCAGCAAATGGACACACTGACATTTGAATGTTGACATGAATTGATATTCACCTTTAGATCTCTTGATTTGTACACATAAACCTATTCATCAGTGTTTGGAGTTGCATTACTATCCTGTTTAATTCATCCAATTTAAATGTTGGGCATTAACTTTAAGTGGTCACCCAGAACTTAGCAACATATTTGTCAGAAAAGCTAAAAAAAAAAAAAAAAAAAAAAAAGAAGAAGAAGAAAATATTTCGAGGAGACAAATGTATTGACACTTTCCACACAAGCAGATGAGTCCTGAGACATTGGAGACGTGTTAATCACATTATTTTTCACAGTCATGAAGTGATCTGGACTGTTTATCAAATCAAGAGCCTTGTTGGTGTTTCATTTCAGAGGGACAACAGCCTCCATTCAGTCAACGAAAGATATGTACCAGTGAGTTACACTTGTGTAGCCCAAAAGGTTAAAGGGTCAATCAAGTCAGATCACACAGAAATTGGTTCAAATGACTGATAAAGAGATTTCAGTCAGAACTTCAGATTCTTGATTTGGCTTCAACTCATAGTGTCTTCAATACTCAAAGTAGAAAGCAGGCCTGCAGTATCTGATAAAGACATTAAATTAACCTCAATCACAGAATTTTCATGCATGATCCGTCTATTTGTTAGAGCCTTTGTATGTTTCATTTGTAATATGAAAGTTGTTTTTTTCCCTTTGCCTTTTGTTCTTCATGCTGCTGTCTGTCTAGACAGGTGTCTCTTGTAGAACAGGTTTTAATAAGTAGGTGAGGTGCTGAAGTGAATTTGAATGTAGAACTGTAATATGTAGATGTCTTTTGGTGAAGATGGTTCTGTTATGGTGTGGCATGCTTTTCCTGGCATGGCCGTAGTTATTTTGTAAAGATTTTTTTCTAGAGGGCAAGGTTATCGCTTGTCATGAGCGTAATGATTTTCACTAAATCGTGGCTCTCCTTTGTGATGATGGAAAACAGTGTTCGACTCCCTCTCAGAATCTCCCAAAAAGTGGGAGAAAGACTGATTGGTGCGATGGCCATTATATGGAAAGTGGTTACCATGATTATCATGCTGTTCAAAGCACAGTGTGACCATGTCTGCCTTTCTGACTGGGCCTTTGTCCTCCAGTAGACACTGCTCCCACCAGGAAAGAAAGGCATAATGGGATGAAACTGACAACTTAGGATAGTTAGGAGAGCAGTAATTAGAATTTACCTCGCCCTTTAAAATATGATTCACCCTAAACCAGGCTGCAAATAAGTAGAGAACTCACTGTGGGGGGACTTTTATTGGTGTTTCCATTATATCCATGATAATACTATAAAAATCATAGTTGCGTGGCAAGGGTATTTTGCATCAACATTACATTTGTTTCAAAGTTGCCAGTTTTCTTCCTCTAACACAAACAGTTTATTCTGATCTGTCATGGGCAGACGTGGCTGCTCTCCTCACCTGGGAGGATTCATGAACTCTTTAACCCTTTGTGATCTTGGCTGAACTCTCCACCTACGTATTATTCTTACAAACCTAATTGCTTTGTGATTTGTCTCCTGAAGCTTTTTGCTGCCATCTGCACTGCAGCCGATGTCGCCCAATCCTACACCACGTCGGTTTGTTGGCCTTGTGCCTGGTGGTCCCATTTAATCTTTTTTAGAGCTGAACTCCTCCGATGAGATTGTCCTTAGAGCTCGAGGGCGGCTGAGGTCCGTCACTGACACCGCTGAAATCATTAGAGAGCATTCTTCTTCTTCTTTCATATCATAACACAGTATGTCACGGGTTAAATCAGGAAGAATTCGTGCAAGCTGTTGGACGTTTAACAGTCAGTTGTTATAGTTTTTTTAGTGTCCTGCTCTACCTGTTTAAGGAGGTGGGATCATCTTCCATCCCTGCCTAAGCTGGTATCTGCAAATCTGATTTGGTGGTGGATCTGGATTGGCATCGCTCCTGAATGGTTTGTCGGCAAGCAGCGAGATGTTATCTCCTTATAAGAACTGGCTCAGCGTCAGTCACTTCTCATCTCGGTGTGGTCTCAGCCCCTATTACCTCCATCGCTGTCACCACATGTTACAAAAAGAGCCGACAAATGACAGTTTAGGCTCTGAAACATGGCAGCCCAATTTCCATGACCAGTATTTGTCAGTGTCAATCTTCAAATATTAGTAATAAACTTTGTAATAAACTTTATTTATAGAGCACTTGTTACACAGTACACACTAGTTACAAAATACAAAATAAATGTAAGTTTATTCTGTATTTTAGAATGGAGCGTGAGCAGTCTATTTATTGATATGGTTGTAAAGCAGAGGAGGTAGAGGAGAGAAAGCTCTGCCAGGATTGGATGTTGGCCCAGCAGGAGGACACGCATGTTTCCAGAGGCAGGGGACTTAACCACCGACTGTCTCTGGGCACTAATGTTTCTTTGTTGTTGTTGTTGTTGTTGAATATCTTTATTTAGCATTCCAGCTCTTGTTTTGGCTAGCTACTAGGCTACTGTAACTTGGGGCTTAATTAATCAGGAATTGTGTTATTTGGGTTATCCTTTAAAATGCTTTGCTACCAGCAGCCGAACTTGATATTAAACACATGACTGGTTGGGGAAAAAAAAGATTATGTTCATGTCCTTTCCAAAACCTTTTTGGTACACGTTTGCCATAATCTTTCCACGATGGAAACACAATTTCCAGGTTTTACATGACCTGAACAAGTCAGTGGAGGGTGAGCCCATGAACTGAATCACTGTATTTTTAACCTGCAAACGTCATGAAACAGGACTATGAAAACTGGATTAACAATATTTTGTTTTCAAGTTCTGCTGGACAAAGCAAATGCAGTGTGTAAAATCAGTCTAGTCTAGCAACTGAAGTTTATAAATGAATTGTGATAGATAGATAGATAGATAGATAGATAGATAGATAGATAGATAGATAGAAAGAAAGAAAGAAAATGTTCAGTTTTGTCCTTTGTAATGTAATTCTCTGGTGTTTGACAACAATAGTAGTCATGAAGCAATAGCAAGCAAGCATGGAGCCAGTGTGTTTCGACGGTTCAGTCCATAGACAACAAAATTATGTTGCTTGGCAGGCAACAGACTCTCATGCCTTCCACCCATAAGCCAACTATAATGTGAGCTAGTAAAAAAAAAGGGAGAAAAAAATCCTTCGCTTATAGATTCTGCCTCCAACATAGCAACTGGGCGGTGATTGGCTAACGGCTAGCACGTTCTCGTTCTCCCATTGGTGGGCTGGCTAGCGTGAAAGCGGTGGAAGCGGACGGAGACAGAGGGGAGGAGAGACGCGATTGGCTGTGACAAAACTGAAAGCGAAAACCTCTTTTTCCAAAAGCCTGCGAGACAGTTGATGGTGTGTGTTTTAGGCGTGACTCCAAAGGTAATTCGTCCTCCAGTCACCCGGCCAAGAGTTATTTAAATTGGACAGGGCACTATAAAGAAAAACGTCTACGAATATAAACGAGTTTCTCCTATGACTAAGGTGTGCTGACAGAGAAAGAGAGAGAGGGAGGGAGGGAGGGGAGTAGAGGGGGAGTGTGTGTGTGTGTGTGTGTGTGTGTGAGAGAGAGAGAGAGAGAGAGAGAGAGTGAGTATGGGGGCTGGGTTTTTACATAGATTATACTGAGGGGCCAGGAGCTGAAGGCAGGACTCAGGCTCAAACTCTGGTGGGGCTGAGGCAAAGAGCTTTTACTTTTAGCTAGGTGGGTGAGAATGTTTAAACTTAATGAAATGTGGTGAAGGAAGGCCCGACATGACCTTTCCAGCCTCAGTCTCTCCAGTTTGAGACGTGCACTTTTTGAGCA
This sequence comes from Centroberyx affinis, assembly GCF_046629955.1. NCBI lineage: Eukaryota > Metazoa > Chordata > Actinopteri > Beryciformes > Berycidae > Centroberyx > Centroberyx affinis. The sequence continues at coordinate 114,313 of NW_027279093.1, read as the reverse complement.
CCATTTCCTGTTCCTCCTGTCTTCCTGTCTGTCTTTATCTACCCCCCACTTTCTCTACCCGCTCTCTCTCTCTTGGACACACACACACACACAGCCTGAGGGTGACTCAGCGCTGGTACAGTCTGTCCTATCGCCACCGCATCTGGTCCATCCGAGCAGAACATGCATGCTGTCGACCAACTCTCTATGCTGACACAGTTAAGAGGGAGTAATCCGTGGCCTGGAACTGAGGCTCTCCCCCAGAACATCCCTGCCCTCTGCACCTCATTAATCCCTGCCTAACACAGACCTTATGTGATGGTTGAAAGAGGCCACCTGTTGTGCTGGTCACGGAGGGCCAATGGCAGTGTCAGGCAGGGTCATCGTCATCAGTGGTCAGCAGGCCTACATCGCAAGGTATACTCAGTATTCCTCAGCAGACTTTGTTTGGAAAAAAACACACGAATAGTTGTGCATCCTTCTGATAATGTGATGAAGTTTGGGAGACAAAAATCTCAAGCTGGATGGTGCCAAATGTATACAGTCAGGTTGCATTGCTTGCAAACCAGCTTCTGCACAGTCCAAAATAGTTTTTTTTCCATTACGAAATAATTCCATTTTTTTTAGTCAAGGACGTTTGATTTGTTTTTTCTCTATGGACCCAATTTTCGTAAGTGACTCAACACAGCGGCCAAACTGAGGGGGGGAAAGGGCTGCACATATCCAGCTATTGTCTTATCGCTTCCTTTCTCTTCCATCTGTCCACAGTGTCCCAACGTGCACCCGCTCAGCTTGTCTCATCACCAGCGATATCGCCACCGGCCCAAGGATAAGCTCATCGGACTACAATGGCTTCACTACAGACAGATGGTAAATCTTGGATAACTAGTTATCTCACCTGTTGTAGGAGGCACAGTACATTTTACATTTGGTCATTGTCCTCCCCCATGTTATTGAAATTATACAATAACTTGCCCATTGAAAACTTGGCATCACAAAAAAATAGTTGAATATGAGTAAAATATGATGCATCAATAGTCTTGTATATAAGGCCCCTGTAGCCACATGAGTCAGTTAATGTGGGAATAAGAATCTTCTGCCGTTAGCGCTTGTGGTATTTTAGTATCACGATTGAAGTTGTGATCGCATAGTTGCAGACTGACACATCTTCAAATTGTTTTTCACATGATCATTTAAAAAAAAAAAAACTGATAGTGTACTGCGTAGCTTGCACAGTATCAGCAATGCACCATGTAAAAAATAAAGCAGTGGACTACGCAAGTCGACAAAACCCTCATCAGTTTATTGTCTTTCAGCAAGAAAAGGTCAGGATCTCACATTGCTTAGCTTCACCCGAGGAGCTTCCGCAATCCTCCAGTAGAGTTTTTATAAGAGGCTAAAACACCTTCCATGAACCAACCTCAAAACAAGTTTAACAGTTTCTCTGTACAGAGTATCTATTGTCCTCAAACTTGAAAAATGTGCCAATTTCAACATGGATTCCTTTCCCCTTAAGCTATGTAGGCTGCATGTCATGAAAAACATTCATAGCTCGAGCAATGCCACAGTTCAAGTAATGGAGGCAGGATACTTCCGGACCTCTGTCAGTTCACACAAACATAAGAGGCCACATCATACCGACGCCACCAAAGAGAGTGCATTTTTGTGGCAAATGTCAACCTCTCATAACAGCATCACCTTCACCACCATCATCGTCATACACTGCAACAATAGAAATACTGTTGGATTGCACTTTCTTCAAGCTTTCATCTTCTGTGGCATGTTTATAGAAAAAATATATATAGAATACAAAAAGCTTATACTTCTTTGAGTAACAGAATATAACATACAGTACTTCAGATTATGTTTTGATCAGCACATCAGCAGGTGTACATGAATTGCCCCCCCTTGCCCTAATGTAACTGCCGGTCTAAACAGGGATGTGTTTTTGCTCACTAATAAGTGCTTTGGTCAATGGATATAACATTGAGTATGCTTTTACAATGGTATTCTACAGAATGTTAATGCTACATAATTTTCCACTGTATTTTAATGTCTAGTAAGATAGGGGCTAATTGTCAAGATGCACCACAACCTTTCACATATTCACATGTGGCTTTTACCCAGAAATGGTTTGGTCCACCAAACCTGTATGACAGAATCAGCCTGTTTACAGCACCATTTTATCTCACAAATGCACTAAGTAGTAATCCAATATATAAGTCACATATTAGTCAAATTTTCATAATTGAATAGAATTTTAACCAGGGAAATGGACATGGTATCTCTAGCAACATCAACTCCGATTGTAAAAGTTGACGTCAAAAGAAGGTGTAGCACCTGATGACAGTGAGCATTTTTTTTGTCAACATCCCCACCACGAAGATGTCCATTTAACAAATGGCAATATATGAAGTACAAAAAATCTTTTAAAAGACGAAACAGTCTTTATCGAGAAAAAACAAAAACAAAAACCCAAAACAAAAAACAAAGTTCAAGCTGACATTCAAGTTCCGGTCCCACTTCAATCTGTGAAATCCCATTCACAAAAACCGATGGAATCACTCTAGTGCAAATTTCACACATTCCTCTCAGCGAACAATGCACCTCGACGCAGTCGTTCTCGCAGGATACAGTAAACATGTCCTTTTGTCTCTCCGTTGGACTACATTTCCGGAGCGGCTGGCGGGAGCCCCGCCGTGTGTTTTGGAGTCTGTAAGAGTTTGTGTTCCTCTGTGTGCTGCGAGGACGTGGCTGGCACGGCGGCGTGCACCGGGTGCGCCAGCCGAACATCCAGGGCGTCGTTGTGTTGCGCTAGGGAGTTCAGGCGATAGTGCAGGACAAGGTCTTTCAGTGAGCAGTGGACGTCGTAGGGCTCAGCGAAGCCGTATCCGTGAGGCGTGCTGTAGACCATGCAATGCTTCACTTCTTCATTCACGCTGAAAAGAATGAAGAAGAAGCAATCGGTTAACACGAGCGCATCGGCGAGCCTCGCACAACAAAACTGCACCAGTGTGTAATATTAGTCACACAGCTGATCCGCTCTCCAGATATAGCTTTCCATAATTTAGTACTCACACAACAGAGCAGGCGTAGCATCCCTGCTTGCTGCTCTCGCGGATCAGGAAGGTTCCGGGAGCTTTGCCCTGCAGCATCTCCTCCGCCTGTGTCCGGCTCAGTTCGCCGACAAACCAGCTCGCCTCGTCTTGATGTGGCAGCTTCTCCTCGTCTCCCTTCAGCACGTAGGTGCTGCAAAGACAACAACCGCCTTATTTTAACAGCTCTTCAACAATTCTGCGTTTCATTTGCCAGTTTGGCGTTGCACTCTTGATTTGTGACTTCTAGAGAGAATCATTTGAGGACTTACTCATCAAGGCTGTCGTTCTGTATCCCCAGCCAGTCGTTTATACGTTTCTGCCGTACGCCTTTGTGATTCAGCCAGCTGCAGCGCAATGGAATGACAGAGGGAGGGGTGGAGAGGGAGAGGAGCAAAGAAAGACTTAATTTTAACACTAAATAATAGAGCAGTGAAGTTTTGTTCTTTTTATGAGCTTGCAATCATTTAGCACAAATGCCAAAACAGACCGTGCCTGAGCATTAGTATGCACCGCCTCCAATAAGATCTCATTCTGGCACTACTCACTTGAGATACTGGTCTCTGATGTTGCGTAGCTGGATGAGGTCAGGCCGCAAGCTGTTGATCTTCCTGTCTGTCTCTCTGTAGTCCTCCACCTGGGTCCTCAGGTCTTCCTCCAGATGGACTTTGCTGTCATAGATCTCCCCAAGACGGCACTTCAGCTTCTCATAATTAATCAGGAAGCTAAACAAGGAGGACAAAGGTCGCAGAGTTGAGAACATGGGCTTTAACTACATGCCTCCAAATCAAACTACTGCTGGGATGAAAAACCAGCGTGTGTGTATCCACTGATGGGGACATTTTTTGCACCATGATGAAATCAAGTACCTCTCCAGATCCTTCTCAGCTCCCTCAGACTGATTGTTCCTCTCAAACTCCTCTCCGTAGCGCTCCTGCTCACGACACTGCTCCTCAAAGATCAGCATTGTCTCATTGAAGGCCTCAATTGCCGTCCTCTTCATCTGAATCTCCTGCGTCACAATGAACAGATCAAATCAGGACAACTCAGAGATTGCTAAATGCAGATTTTGCTCTTTTGAAAAGAGGCGATATTTTGGTCTTAGCACAGACATTCTCTTAACATGCTCCCATGTACAATAACGGACCATAAGAGTTTATTTCAAAAAGTTATTTTTTACCTGTGATGTCTTTGTGAAGGCTTCGTAAAGACGGTCAAACTCCTTAGATTTCTCTTGATACTGACTGTGGTACTCCTTGAGTTTTCTTCCAGCGACATCAACACTGTCCTCCTTCACCGGCTGCTCCTGATGTCAAAAATATCACTCAATCAAATATCTCTAAAATTCACATCACTCCACTTTAACAAAATGGCACCATCATTAATAGTTTTTCACTCCAACATTTTTGCAGTTTTAGGCTTTTAGCTAACATTCTTATTCAAAGAAAACTGGTACTGGTGCTTACTAACCTGCTGGAAGCGGGACACAGGATGGGTCAGCATCAGGTCCAGCGTGGCGTTGTACTCCACCAACGGGTGGTGCTGATAGTGCCAAATGAGCTCCACCACGGAGCTAAAGGTCAGGGGGTCGGAGAAGCCGTACTTCCCGTCGCGATGGTAAATCTTGATCAGCTTGTTGTGGCCGTCTTTCCTGAGGAGGCGAAGCAGTGAGGCACAAAATGAGATCATCGTGCGTAAAAGAGGATGTAAACCTCGTTAGCGCTGCCCTTTGTCGTAGTGCGGTATCGGGGATGGACGGTCTCCCTTCCTTCTGCTTACCTTAACGTCAGTGTGAAGTCTCCCTGCATCTTTGTGGATGCGTCACGCACCAGGAAGGACCCGTCAGGTGTGTCGCGGAGCTTCTCGTTGACTTCATCCCTGAGGGAAAAGTGATGACAGTTACAGATCAAACGCAGAGCACCGACAAGATAAACAAACAACGACCGAGTCTGACTCAGCAGCCTTTTCTGCGGTTTGAGAAGGATGTGACGCTTGAAAAGGGACCGGTAAGGTTAAGATACTTTACCTGGTTATGTCTCCCCAATACCATTCAGCATCCTGCAGTGAATACACAGGTGGAGGAAGGCAGTTGTTGTTCATGGTGGAAGACACTGGCTTTGTTGACCTAGGAGGGAGAGCTGAGAGCGATAAGGGAGAGAGAGACAGAGAGAGAGAGAGAACAAAAGAAATGGAAAGGATCAGGATGACAGTTTCTGAGAAAGAGGTCCGTTGATAATTGCAATGTATTGATCTGTTTGAGATTTCTCAAGTGAAGTTCTGCAAACATGACCCCGTCATTATTGTGACCTTTGCAGACACAAGGCTTGTGCGTGTGTTTGTGTGTTGGGGGATTACAGTATTTGCTTTCTCTATTCACCCCCCCCACACACACACAAACACACACGCGCCAAATTTGTCCACACTTGTCTTAATTTGATTGTAACTAGGGTGACACTGGGTGACACAGCATAAATACATTTATCTCGATCTACAAAGAAAGAAAAAACAGAAATAAACCTACTATGCTTTTGGAACATTGTACTCCTTGTTTTACTGAGACTGAGTTACAGCAACAGGTTGAGTTCTACTCCCAGTCTATCTCACAACCTGCTCCAGGCGAGCAGCTTTGAGTCTCTTTCAGTAAAGTAATAATAAATATTGCGCTATGAGTTGATTTAAGTGACATGAGACACAACTGGGGAGGATTTACTAAATTGTTTTGAATGTAATGTATTAACCAATCAAGGGCAATGCGTGTGTGCGTCGGGGAGGCCACGTTGTGCGTCGGGTGAAGGTAAGATGCCTTTGCAGTTTATTTTCATGACTTTTTGTTGGGCTGTGCTTTTTACATATTTACTGTGTTGTTTGTCTTGGTTGTAGGTTGCGTATTTAGCAATTGGCAATGTGTGATGATGGTTAACGGGACATGTTAGTTGCGCATTTGGCACTGCGTAATGGTGAGACATGTAGTTTTTGACATTTGGCATTGCGTAATGGTGAAAGCATATGGCAATTTGGCAACAAAATACATGTCAGGAATGAAGTAAAGTGCAAATTTTCATAGTAGATGATCCTATTTTTCTATTTTGCATGGTAACATGTGTGTCTGTGTGAGAGAGAGAGAGAGAGAGAGAGAGAGTGAGAGAGAGAGAGAACTGTTTGATGCTGTGGGTCATTGTGTGGCAATAACAATGGGCATCATATTATTAGTAGTTTTTGAGTTTGTATAACCCCCCCCCAACCCGCAACCCGACGTGAAATAGTTGATAAAACGTGAGAACGTGTGGATGGGCTGCATTTATAGTTTTGCCCAGGGCGCCTGATTGGCACGCGCCGGCACTGCGCACACACACACACACACACACACACACACACACACACACACACACAACCCCCTCCCACACACACTCGCTCTCACACGTTGCTTGATGAGGCCTGTCAAGATCTCCTGACAAGCCCAGGCATGTCTCCAACAGGTATCAGTGGCCCGATCATTACCAAGATCTTAAATTGGCCAGCAAAGAAAAAGCAACTGTTGCAGTAAATCATAATTTCTCTGCAAGAGGTCAACAACATATTAACGATGTTTTTAGTGTTTTTCCAAATTCTTCACTGGTCCATTTTTAGGCATTCAATAGCCTACAACTCTTATGAAGTTGATTAAATTCCAATTTCTAATCTTTGAACTGCCTTAAGCACTATGCCGAAGGGTTTGAAAGACATCAAATATGTATTTTGATCCTCTTAGACCACCCCTCCCTCTTTATAATCCTTGCACTCTTCAAGATCCTCATAAATTTTCCATCAACCTCAAAAGAAAAAAAAATCTAAATCTGCCCAAAGGACTGCGTTTTCCAAAAAATGAAAAAGGAGGGCAAACCGCATCAAGAGGAGGTGAAGGGCGATATATTTCACTGCAGGACAAAAGTGCCTTTCATGAGGCAGTTAGGGAGAATACAAGAGCACCCTCAGAGAGCAGAAAATGTGGGTTTCTCCCTCCATCCGCTCTCCTCTTTTTCTGACCTTAAAATAAACAAAAGGCAGGTGCAACAGCACAGTGGCAGCACAAGACCAAAAGCTGGGACTCCTAAACTCAGCAAAATGAAATCTGCACACCTTTCCTTCCTGTCGGCTGCCAAAAAACTCTACTGGCTGCCAAAACCCACATGCACAGAACAGTACAGAGAAGAGCCAGATATTCAAATTATATGAAAAATCTAAATAATCATACTGTAGCCTAGTTTTGCTGTAGCATATAGTGGCCAATCCAGGCAGTATATAAATAAATGGTCTGCCTTGATGGCCAAACCCTTAAGAATAATCACTATAATATTCCTGTTATTCCCATAGGGCCTTATAGTGTGTCTGTGGCACTCAATTTATGAGTTTATAATGAATTTACAGTGCTATGGAATCATTATAATAGTCCTATAATATTCCTAATGGGGACGTACAATTTTGCTGTGATATCTGTATTGTATCCTTCTGAAATCTATTATTGGGTTACTGTAGATCTTTGCATAAGGCATAACATATTATAAGTCCAAGTGTTACACTGTTAAGGCAATGTAATAATGCAGTGGTCAACTGGAAAATGTTTAAAATATATATATAATAAATCGATTGTAAAATGTCAGAGTAAGTCATGAGACGAGCTGTCTAGCCTGGTTGCCTGTAGCCTACTTTCAAAGCGAGCACAGAAATTAACCACGGTCGGCTGCAGCGGAGAACAAAGCGGTCGTTTCATGCGGCGTTTATTAACGCACCCTCAACACTGTTCCCCTCAAAATGCACCCTTTTGAATTGCAGACATACATATTCACATTCGACTTGGCTTATGAGGAAGTGCAAAAGCGCTGTGTGTTGCTATCCAAGTTTGTCAGATGTGGTGGGACAAAAGAAAGAGGCAAGCCACTGCGCCTGGTCCACCAAAGGGTATTACGTAATTGGCAAGTGAATTGCGCTATGCATGCCTGGGCAATGCCACTGGGGGAGCGCAACGCCAAGTACCAGGTTATTATAACGTTATACAGACACCTGCACAGCATTTGTCACATGTCAGCTTCATTCTAGCTATTAAATACGAGGATGACAAAAAAGAAGAAGCAAGGAGCACATTAAGGAAGGTTTTTGACCCCCCGCAGATCAGACAATGGCTGCCTTAACCCTACCTGGGGGTGCTTGATCCATCTCGATGTAGAATAAACCTTCGGGAGGATTAACCATTCCGGTTTCAAAAGAGTAGTCCAGGTTGTCTTCTTTTTTCTTGACGTTTCGACGCGCGGAGGGAAAAAAAATGCGAGTTTCTTCTGCAGCAAAATCAGCCCAAGTTGCCTCAGTTGAGCCGTAGACGCCACGTCCTACCGTAGACTTGGATAATAAGAAAGGCCCTCGATTCCGACTCCACGAAACATCCCAGAATCCACACGTATCCTTTCAACATAGCCTTTTTTTAACTGGGGACTATGTAGCGAAATAGATTGTCAGTCCATGTCTCCTCGGTGTGCGGTGCAGCTCTACTTTACTTCATCTCGGAAGTGAAGGGACTTTAAAGGGCTGTCTGTAACATCATCTTGGGACGATCCAACCGGCCGCTACGATAGGGGGGTTTCTTTCGCGAATGAATTTTTGGCACGCAAAATACACCCAATTAGACCTCGGTTGCATGTTTACATAAAAGCAAACGGAGTGACCAGATGCTGCAAGATAATATTTAATTTGGCGAATTTCCAATTACAGATACTTAGGACGGCCCAAACCCCTTCACCCCTAAATTGTAATGGTACATCCCAGACCGTTTCATTCAACTCTCCTCAAGCTGCACTGTAACAGCTGAAAAATTCCTTGCATTGTATGAATGGGAAAGAAAAACCTTACATATGTGTAAAATTACTGGTAGTCTATTAATTTAGACCATGGCTAGGATGTAATTTATGTCTGACTAAAGTGAGAAATAAACATTTGTTGTATTTGGATGTTTTTTATAGGGCTAGGGATCAAATCGTTTTCTGCCACTGTAGGTCTACAGTGAGTGAATAGATTACAATATAATGACATCATGCTGTAGACTTTATCATACCTCAGCTGTCTTCGGCCGCCTGGCATCCAGAGACAAGTAGGCTAAAATCTTCAGGGGCCGAGTCTGAACGGTGACAGGGAAGCATCTATTTGGCAAGCGTTTATTATATTCTTGTTGAGCTTGTCAAACATGTTCAGCAGCAAAAATGGCTTCTTGAGTGTCACCACTTGGAATGATTGCTGTTCTGAGATCATCCGTCTGAGGACACTTTGGGTAATAGCAGGTGTGTTATACCTGTATATGCCACTGAAATGAACAGGGATACAGCAGCACAGAGAAACACTTATTTAAAGATGAGTCATTCTGACATTTCTTTCTTGTTATACTAAAAATGGCCTGAGGTTTACCATTACAATCTCCTTATATTTTAGTGTTGGATGAATATGTGTATTGTTGTCCGGTCTCGACACAGAAGCGCATTGTGCTGTAATTTAAACAACCGGGGGCCTCTAACATCAGCTGAAGTTAGTGGCTGCAGGGAGAGTGAAACAAGGCCTGTATGGTCAGAGGTCTCTCTCTGTTGGTGTCCAGGCGTTTATGGCCGGTCCCCTTTTGACCCACGGACAGAGAGTCAGGAGGTAATTGCCTCCAGCATTCCTTTTTCCCATCAGTAAGATGATTCTTTCCTGTGTCCAATCAGCGCCCATGAAACTATCTAAACTAACTGCCTTGGTGGACAACCACAACACACAGACACACACACACACACACACACATGCTTGTGGGTAGCTCAGGCCAACACATACACAGTTCGTTAACATTTCTGGAAAAATTTGTTTTCCTTGTCTTATTTGCATGCTGTATGCAAATGATGACTAACTCGCGGAACTGCACCTCAAGGATAGATTTGTGGAAATGTGGAATTGGTAGTTGGGGGATAATGGCGAGCTTCTTTTTCAGCATTAGATCCGCCGTTTGACAGGTGTGTCATCGTGTGGGTGTGTGCACGCATGTCACGTGTGTGTGTGCGTGTGTGGGTGCATATGCCATGCATGAGTGTGTGTCTGGGTGCTTTTCATGCGCTCCTCCTCTAAGAAGCCCTGAAGCCTGTCACGGCATGTCACTTGGCTGCTGCCCATCCCCCCACGGTGTCAGAAGTGCACAGAATTTGCCCCCTTGACTTCTGGGTCTGACCCCTGTGACACTGTTCAGCACTACCACCCTCTGCCAACACAACGGCATCGGGGCTGCAGACATGTGTATGGGGGACAGGCCTAGGCATGATGAGCATGGGTGCTGGTCTCTGGGCTGTGTGTTAGGGATATGTTGCCTCTATGAGAAGCATTACAAGAAGTCAGAGTATTTGACTTAGGGTGTAACTGAGTATGGAGCATTTGTGTGTGCGTGCATGTGTGTGTGTGTGTGTGCCACATTTGTGTGTGGTATGGTCAGAGTGTGGGAGGGTCGACTTGCAGGATAAACCTTTAGGCTCTGCACCCCAGATCTAGGCAGTCCTGATGGGATCAGTGAAGGCTAATCGTGAGATTAATGGGATAGGCTGATACTGCAAGCCTGCCAGCTGCCTGCTAGCTGATGTGACTCATCTTGATATCCACCGCAACAATATACAGCTGCACTGTGTGAACGCTGAGAACAGAGCACGGGTTTTTAAATCAATAGACAGATGTTCCTCTGAGCTAAATGTAGATAACAGTTAAACTCTAATTACATCCTACATTTACATTTTTAGCGTTTATCTGATGCCGTTCTCCAGAGCAACTTGCAAAAGGAGGATAAGCTTCAATTCCTAAATCACCAACGTTACAAGCAAGCAACAGTAAAGAGGGCAAGGGTCAGAGACTTAACACCCTGGCCATATCCTTGTGATCATAGTGTGGTCACGTGGGAGAGAAGTGTTAGGAAAAGACATAAAACTAAATAAGAGCTAAGGAGAATCGTAGAAGAAATTTAAGTGTCAAGAGACGTTATTGATTTTATTTATTCTATGTGCTGTCAGTGTGGTGGAATGTATTTTACATTAACTCTGTAGCGAAATGATGAAAAGAGCATGAATTCCCCATATTTAACAAACTGTAAAACTTGTGTATGATATATTTGCTGCCCTTGTTCACTTAGTTGCATTAAACTGTGAGTTATTTACCAATATTTGACTGAATGGAATAATCTCCTCTGGCCTTTGAGAGTAATGGTTGTTTAGACTGAGTTAACTAATGATGCCAAGCAACTTCATTTATCAACTGTGTTCATATTTCCTGTACAATCAATGTAGCACAAATTTTATCTGGATTTGTTTTGTTTGTTGTCCATCAGAAAAGACTCAAAGACTCAACACAGAGAAACCATGTCAGGGATTAGTTCAGTTTACCAGTGTCGGTATCTGTGTCATGGTCTTGCGTTTTAGCACTGGGTGAATTGCACATCTCTCAAATCTGCTGTACTATAGTGTGCTGCTATTCACGGCCATTGAAGGGATGCATAATGGTCTTGGCAGAGCGTTCGACATTCACCACGGAGAGACTGTGGGGTTTCCCTGATCGGCGGCCAGAACCAGCACACAAAGCATGCAGTAGTCCTGCCAGAGGCAACTCAACTGCGGGCAGAGTGTAGGGCGGCTATGGTCTGGCCCCCAGGACCCGGCCATTGTGGAAATGTAAGTGGGGACAGTGTCTGAACGGCTTGAGTTGGAACAGAAAACTTTGGATGACCAAAACTATGAGCTTCAAATAGCTGGGCCCTGGGAAACATAGCTTGTTCTTTTAAGGAGGTCAAAGAGAAGCCAAAAAGAGAGAAAAAAAACAGAAAACCGATGTTTGGTGGAGGGAATGTCAAATTGGAGGCTACTGTAACTATAGACATCAGCAAAAGTGACATACCGTTTATCCAAACTCTCCAGTTTCGGTCTGTCTGTCTGCTTGTCTGTCTGCCTGTCTGTCCAGTCCTGTCTTGTGTAGCCCTCTGTCTCTCTGTCCTCTGCCTTCGCTCAGCACCCGATGGTCATACCCACCACTCATCGTCTGTCACTCCATTCTGCCCGAGCCTAATCTCACTAACAGAGGTGACAACTGAGGTACTCGTGGCATGCCACCCCATAACATTTACCAGCTGAGTGTCTGAGTTATGCTGAAGATGATGATCCTGTGGTATCGCTGGCCTCTCTTGCTCCGGAGGCCTTCCCTACCTCTCTGCTCAAGTGGAGTGCCAAATAAAGACCCGACCAAGAAGAGCCCCGGCAGAATAGATCCACGAGACGTTGTGCGTTCTTTGATGCTATGTTGTTCCAATTTAAATAATTAGAACAATGAATCAAAATAAGTCACAGGTGAATACTGATTTGCTCCATTGTCCTACAAACAAAGACTATATTATTCCCGATGCAGTCTTCGCCAGTGTGACCAAATAGGCTTATAAAAGGAAAAGTCATGTTGAAATCACCCCACCTGCACACTGGGGTCAGCTGATCTGTGATGTAACTTGTCAACTATGAGTATTTAGGGAGAGGAGTCATGTGTGTCAGTGAGCAATGGATTCGTGGCTCGAAGCTCAGTGAAGTTAAGCTAGTAACCTCTCTCTCTCACACACACACATAAACACACACGCACACACACTAACGCGCACACACACACACACACACACACACACACACACAATCCCGGGCTTTCATGCAGAGCAAAATTGAGAAGCTGAGACCTCTTTCAAGCTCCTTGGCAGTTACCCTCTTTATATAAAAGGACACTACTCTCTCCTTTGCTACACAGCCATCACATCAGCACTATAACTCTATTAGGCACAGCTCCAGGACACACTAAGCAACCCATAGTCCACAATGGCATCATTGTCAGCGGGGATAGCAGCCATTGTCGGCCATGCTACAGGATTTATTCCCCTCCTCCCATATTGTGACCTTCACCTCTGACCCCGGCTGCCATCTCACATGCTCTGGGACTGAGAGCCTGCGAGGCATTATGCCTTCCCCTCAGGTCTTAAATGCTCCTTTACAATGACCCAGGGCTGCTAAGTGGCTTCTCTCTACAGCACCAGTGTTGGGGACGATTCAGGTTAGTGTCAGGAAGGAGAGAGCGGGGGGAGTATTGAGTGGTGGTTGGACTGATTGACCCTTGGAAAAGGTCAGTTGGAAGGCATGAGAGGAGAGGAGCTGCCTAAATGGCTCTTTTCTCTCCTTTTTCTCCCCCTGGCCAGGGCAGAGACTCTGTGTGGTTATTTATGAGCGTGTGGGAGAGCGAGAGGGGCTGCAGTGAAACCCACCCGTCTTTGTTGAGAGGGCTGGGCTGGGCTGAGGTGCCTGTCATTGGTTCGGTTCTGTCATATATACATGCACGTGCACGCACACACATGCACGCGCGCTCACACACACACTATTAAGAACCCCTCCCAGAGCTGCAAGGACAGAGGAGAGGACTCTGTTGCGAGGCAGATTTTGAAAATGAGGTGTGCTTCACACAATAGCTGTCAGCGGTTTGATAGATGCCTCTCAGGCGCCTAACCCCCGTGAAACTTCCAGAAACTGAAGGCCCGGGACGTTATTCTGAACATGCACAAGCCTAGTCGTACTGTTTCTTACAGTACATGATATGTGAGATTGCCACATGACTCATATATTCTTCACGAGTGCGATAGTTTAGAGCATAAATTAGCTGTGCCGCTTCATGAAGTTACCGTTCACACCATTATGTTGCTGTGTGAGTGTGACACACACCAGTTTTTCCTGACAAAGTTAAATTAAGCTTGAATTTCACGCTGAAGTCAAATGGTCATGATGTCATGGTTTGAGGACAGAATGACTCGGTTTGTCTGTTGACTGAGAAGGCCTATTCTTGCATGTTTGGGTGGGAGCGTAGCATATAATTGCAGAGCGGGATAGCATGAGGGGATGGGGGAGGGAGAGAGTTAGCACGCAACATGAGTTTTGGCCCACAGTTGCTGGTGTGGGTGCCAAACTTGTCCAGAGGGCTGCTGTGTATATCTGTGTGCTAGGCTAGCTCTGCTCTGCCTAGAGGCTCCCACTGTTCCAAGACACATCTTTCATTTGCACACGCTGAATAGCTTAGGGGAGCCCGAGGCAGTTTGGACTGGAGATGGATCTGGCTTTTTCGACTTTTTGGGGAACGTTGTGGGTTTCTTGGCTGGCTGTGTCTGTGTGTGTGTGTGTGCATGTATGAGATTGTGGGTCTTTTCTTGCATCTGGACTTACCAAATTCCTTCTCAATAAAAGTGTCCCTTCTCAATAAAGGCCATTGCATTGTTTAGTTGTCAAGTTAGTTGTTAGGGAGCAACCGAACCACTGTACACGTGCTCTCGCCATTGAGGATTACACTGATCCAAAAATCCGACAGTAAAAGAAGAGAATGGAAAGCTTTGTTGGTCTTTTCATATCCTCTCTGTGGGAGGTAGAAGGCAAGACCTCTAGACCTGGGGTGGTGGTGGTGGGTGTTGTGGGAGGTGGGGGGTGGGGGGTGGGGAGGGGGGGTGGGGGGAATAACTCTCAACTGCCAACCAGATGGACAGCCAAGCCCTGTGCATTTAGGGAGATCATATGGGATAACCTTGCAAAGACAGATTGACATTTTGCTGACAAAATAAACCACTCATGTCTCACACGCAAGAAGCCCCCCCACCCACCCACCCCGCCCCCTCCTCTTCTTCTCCCGACACACAAACACACACACACACACGCACAAATACTCTGAGTGGTATTTGCTTACATAAGTCTTAAGGAAGTTATTTCAGCATGTGTTAAGCAGTTTGTGAGGAGCCACAACAATAAGAGGATAGGACAAAGGAATCTAGGATTACACAACTCCAACACAAACAATAGCAGCATCAGTGACCTGTGTAAATGAAACAACCTTGAGCAATGAGGATAGTAAGTTCACTGGTTTTCTGCGTCATGAATTAGGATTTACCTTGGTGCATTAAGGTCATGGGTTGGGACGTGTTTCCAGGAAGGTTAATAATGTCATTATCCATTTGACTTTATTTTTTGCCCTGATTTTCTCTAATAGAATTAGACTACTTCAGAGGAGATCAAGTATTAGATATCAACTGTAAGATAAAGTAGGTCTTTTTTTTTTTTCTGGGCAAGTGAAGGCTGCTTTGCCCTATTAGTCCTGCGATTTCCAAGCGAGCTTGAGTTCACGCTCATAGAAATGGATCATCACAGGGGATATATTATGATTGAGAAAGAGAATATTATCAGATAAAGTTTTGTACTGTATCTTTTTCCTATGGTTTAGTCAAAATAGTTCACTCAGTTCAGAAATAAAAAATGGCATCAGAACAAAACATTCTCTGACATGACAGAACAGAATAAATGTAAACTGAAATTATCAAGAGTCACTCTGCTCTGCCCTCTATGTTGAAATCTCCAGTCCTCTGTGCAATAAGCTAAATAAACTCTGGGGTGATTTATGGCACATCAACTCCCCACACACATCAAAATTACATTATTAATACAACTTGTACCAATGCTGGATGTTCCAAAATACTGATTACATTTGTTGTCATAACATCTAAAGCAGAAATTACTGTCATCTTTCCACTTCGCACCTGCACTGACCTTTTGACGCCACCGTCAATCTCAGTACAAGAGATTCTGTGAGAGAGATTACTGCACCATCAAACTGCTGACTGCAAAGAAGCAGAACTTGTCGTGATGACCTCCGAATATGATGCCCAAAGCTATTTTATCTCATTTAATTCTTGTGATCTATTGGTAATTGTTATGCCTAGAGATACTTCAGTGTCTTTTTCTGCAGAATAAAGGTCTTGGATGAAGAATCTTTCTCGGGTTAATCAAGAGAGTAATCAGAGTGTTTAGGAAGTTGGTTAAAAAAGCCTAATTTCTTCCCCTTTTCTATCAGGCTACTTTGTATTTTTATGTCCCTCCACTATGGTACATGGTATGCAGGATGTTATGTCATCATGGTGGCGTCTGTCTGCCTGTCTGTCACCTTCTTGTGAAATCAAGAACAAAACATGATAGAAAATTCATACTTACACCACAGGTTCCCCCTATAGAGTAGATGAGCAGATTAGAGTTTGGATACATTTGCATAATAATGAGGAAAAATATTTTCTTGAAACTACTTTCTAATGCATCAACAAATTTCAGAGAAATCTGACAATAAAGTTATATTGTATCATATCGTATAACTCCTAAGATACAGAGTTCATATCAATACTGCCATGTGCTATATGAAGACAAGTATGTTTACATCTTAATTAATGACATAATTAGCATAACTGATTGATTGATTTTTAATATATCATGGTGATTATAGTGGGACATTATGCAGCTCAAAAGCCTTTAGCTCTTGCTGTCCCACTCTTCCTCTATGTACCTGATGGCCTGGAGTCAGGACAAAGATGAGCTTAGTGAATGGATTCAATCCAGTTTAGTCATCTAACGAGGATGGAGTATGTTAGGTGGCTGCTTGAAGGTCAAAGGCCTGTTAAGCTTGTATGACCACCCTTCTTTTACAATTATGCCTGTCAGTGAGGTTTAGCCTTTGTCAACACTGGAAATGTCACAAGGTAAACAGGTCACCAACAGCCTGTGCCTGAGCCTTAACTGCAGACAAGTAATAGTGTAATAGGATGTTGTGTGAGACATAGAGATAGACAGACAGACAACAAACAAACAGACAGGCAGGCAGGCAGACAGGGAAACAAATACACAACAGTTGTGACAAAGGAATCCACAACCTCATCACATGCTCATGAAGATAGTTTATGTTGCGTGTCTAACCCCTTTCAGTTTGATTACACCCATCATGCTCAAATTTATGTTACCCACAAGGATGCTTGCTTGTGCTATTTCGGTAAAGGCCGTCGCTTGGGCTTGTCTCTACCGGTTAGGGACCCGATCCAGCTCTCTCGCTCTGTCTTGCACTCTCTCCGTCTCTCTTTCTCTCACCCCTCCCCACTCCCCCACTCCCCCCCACACCTCCCATCCCCCCATCCCCCCCCCCCCCCCCCCCCCCCTCCCTCTCCTCTGTCTTTCCCTCCCTACCGCTGTAGCCACATTGCCACACTCACTTTTCCATGGCCTCTCATTCCCGGGCGCTTTGCGAAACCAAGTAAATGAACGACACAATCCGGAAATAGTGTTCCAGCAGGAGACGGTGGGAAGGAAAATCCCTCGACTAGTGCTGGGAGGAGGGTGGGAGAGAGAGAGAGAGAGAGAGAGGGAGAGAGAGAGAGAGAGAGAGAGAGAGAGAGAATTCAGACAAGGACATGACTGCTGGAAGACATGTTCCCTACACCACACTCTCTCTTGAAAACTCCTAATCTTGATTCTTCATGCAACTTCCCTGCTAAAGTTGTTTTTTTCCAAAGACAGTTATATAATACTGGATTTTCTTTTTTATCGAGGCTGACATACTGCGAAAGTGCACCGACAAAACGGCATTATGAGGAAGTGTGTTGGTAGCTTCATGACATCGCAGTAGAGGTTAACTTATCTTTAGCCTGCGAGGTCAAAGGTCAGTTTTACAAGAAGGGCAGATGTCTCTGAGGCGGTGGGTGTGGAGGAGAGCAGCACAAGGCACTGGGTAAATGTTGTCAGCTTGGGCCCGGAGTTTGACAGAGGGAGGGGGGGGTTGGGTGAAGACAGGAGATGTGCCACCAGGTTAAAAGCAGGGTCAACTCTATAACCAGGGTGTTATCTGGACACCTCTGCACAGCTGCCAATCACGGTCGCACCGCTTTAAAGGGAGCGGCTCGAGATGCCGAGAGGGGTATAGGAGGTATCAGTCGCTGCGATCCTACATGCCCGGGAAATAGAGAGGTTCCACCGCCGACGTGAAAAACCTGTGACTCGGTCTCTTGGTCACGGTGGTAAAATCTCTGCATGAAGGTTGTTCTTCTGTGATTTAATCCCAGCAGAAAAGTCTGTATTCCTGAAGCTTCTCATCATAGGACCAATGATGTAACATTACTAGGCCATATAATTAAGCTTCAGTATGATTTCAAAAGGTAAAAATGGTTTTATTCAGAAGAAGATGTAACTAGTATTCCAAAATACTTGAATGAATACGGGCCAAATGTGCGATGTAGAGTCAACAAATCATCTCCACAGGCCCTGTTTTGGATCTTTAATCGGGTTTCGGTTGGTGCCTGTTTAATGGCTAACAAATACCCTGCTCGCATTTTACAAGGGGAGGGAAGCCTGCGTGAGTACGTCTCACTAAAACAGTCAGTAACATGAGAGGGGGAACCACACAACCGCTAAATCAGTAAAATGGGAACCCAGAGTCACTGTAATTTGGGAGAGAGCTGGTTAACCACTCCTCATAATGGATGGTGTTTCTGTTTAGCCTAAGGCGTTGGAGCTGAGGTCATATGCAAACAAGGCAGAGCCTGGGCCACGGCTTTTATTCAGTGGAAGATGTTAGACAGATTCTTGACTTAGCCACTCTGTCTGTCTTTCATCTGTCTCTCCTCCTATCTCTCTCTCTCTCTCTCTTTCTCTCTCCATCCATCTATCTCTTCACACAGACGAACAGACACACACGAGCGTGCACACACCCAGCCGCGACCACACACACGATCATAAACATTGCTGTATATTGTTATTGTCACCTCAGCTCCACTGCAGCCCGTCTATTGTAACCATATATTTTATTCTGCCACTATCCCTTTAAAGCATGACATCATTCTCCTTGGTCCTTTTTTTTTTTTTTTTTTTTTTCTCTCACCACATTTCTCTGTGTTCAGCCTTTTCTGCCCAGAGACAATTGGTTAATTCAGTGGTGTATAACACTGCCACCTCCTGATCCACAACACCGCCACCATCTGAGAATGCGCCACACCTGTCAGCGGCAGGTTTAGCTTGACGTCTGTCATGATACTTGAACATTATGAGGCACTAAAAGATGTCACGCTTCTCGGACCGGCTCTCCGTGCACAGAAAAACCGCACGACTGCACCAACTGCAGGTTTCGTTATAGTGTGGATTTGAGCCAAATGTTCAGCAGTGGTAGGGAAATGTGAACCAGCTGCAAGAGCAAGTGCTTTGTGTTCATTAGTACCCCACTCTGAGCAGATTGGAAGAGAAGATATTGCATTGGGATGTATTAGTGTCGGTGTGCCATCTAGTGGTTGGGTCCGAGGATGAAGGAGTTTTCTGTGAGATCCCACAGTTATCAGTCGTCCATGTTACTCATTAGCCATGAACATTTCAGCTGCGACATACCTTGTTACGGCACAATTGTATGCATCTGCAGTGACGAAACATCCATGCTTACACACATTTTTACATTACTAGTCATTTTATGAAAATCATTGCAGTGATATGGTGTTTCAGTCGTGGCTCTGCACATCATTTTCTGTGTTGTCGATGGGTTCAGCTGACATCCATGGAGTCTTGACAGCATGCATACAGATTGTATGAACGCTTAAAGACTCAAAGTGAAAGAATGTGATTTTTAGTACAAGCAAATAAGTAGAGATGGTCTCGGGTTTAGTTTTTTTTGGAAGGGAAACAAAGTGGAGGTTTATCAGCTTTCTGGCCTTGACGCTCTTTGTCTTCCTGGTTATTTGTTTAGAGGCTGTTACATAAGAGTTGGAACTCAACCCCTGAATTACTAGCAGCCACCTCACTGGGTGTTTAGTTTCTCCATGCTCAATTCAAGCATGAGGGGAAAGACAGTGTTGTGATATTCACTTATGGTTTCAGACAGGCGAGGGGAGATAGAAGCAAATAAGAGATACAGGGGAAGAAGTGAGTTTAGAAATACAGATAGTTACATTGGTCATAAAAGTCTGTAACCTCTTCCATATTTTGATGATATTATTACACCAGATAAGACATCTCAGTATGGGAACGATTCCATTCAGCTAATCTTGGTTACTGCAGTAGGAGGAATAGGATTCAGACTTGACTTGAACTTTGCACTCAGCCTGCCAGCATCTCTCTCACAGACTTTCTGCATCAATCTGCCAGCATGCTGCTCCTCTCAGCGCTGGACTGGCTTGACGCAAAGAGCGTTCTTCTCTTTATCGTTGTTTTCCTCCTTGTGGTTCATTTTCAGAGGAACAGAAACCCTCGTAACTTTCCGCCTGGACCCTGGGCATTGCCCTTCCTGGGGAATGTGTTCACTGGTTTTGACTACCATGCTTTTAACAAGGTACAGTAACACTGACCTGTATTTCATTCATAATGACTGTTACAGCATGTAAGAGATTTGAAACTGCATTTTGTTCTGTTTGTGTCATGTCAAAGGAAGCTTAGGTTTCAGTGTGATACCATCCATTCAGCCTGTGTGTTTAGGTTAGCTGTGTCCATGTACTGTTTTCTGTCATCATGCTTTATATCAGATTTTAGTGTGAAGAACTGTCTGGTGTAGCTACTTGTCTCTCTGTGGTGGTTTGTCTTTAGTTGGCAGCGCAGTTTGGCAACATTTTCAGCATTCGCTTTGGTGGAGAGAAGCTGGTGATTGTGTCAGGCTACAACTTGGTGAAGGAGGTTTTGGTGACCCAGGGAGACTGTTTTTTAGATCGACCTGTCTCCCCTCTCTTCGACGTCATCTTCAAAGGCAATGGTGAGATGTGAAACTTCCTTTTCCCACAGTCTCGCAGTTCGTTTATGAGTGACATGCTATCATTGGAGGGGTTATTAAGGAGGGCTGTTCTATAATTAGCGTTTATCATATTCAAAGGCATCTCCATGAGTAGTGGGTACAAATGGAGGAGGCAGAGGCAGTTTTCCATTGCCCACCTGAAATACTTTGGAGAGGGGAAAAGAACCCTTGAACTTCACTGTCAGCTGGAGTGCACCTTCCTCTGTGAAGCTTTCCAACAGGAGAAAGGTACCAGCTGACATGTTTTCTGTCTTCTGTTTTCAATCTTTCATTCTCACCTATGACAAAAACAGGGTATTAGAAGTGGATATGGATGATAGTGTGAATTGAATTGTAAATTTCCTGGCATGGTTGGGATCAATACATTTTCAGTTTAACATTTAAACATTTAAAATTCAGGAAATTGATGTTAGTTAAAATCAATTACCTGAAAAATGTCTTAAAATGTTAATGTCCTGTCCTGTTTTGAACTGATTGAAGATGACCCCTCCCCTGCTTTCTGAATTTACTTCTCTTTTTAACAGGGCCTTTCAACCCTCTTCATTTAATTAACAATGCTGTTGCCAATATCATCGGATCCTTGGTGTTTGGGAAGCGTTTTGACTATGATTCGGAAGACTTTCAGAACCTCCTTCGGCGGATGCAGCAGACCCTCATGCTGGCAGGGACACTTAGAGTTCAGGTAGGATTGGCTCTGTTTACAGTGGCAGAAAAATTCATTTGTAGAGTCAGACACCTCCAGCTAAGGACAGATTGATTTCTGTTGTGTAATCAGGCAGAATGTGGATTCAAATCTAGCTTTCGGCTGCCACTTCCTAAGGTAACAAGGCAGATGGACAAAAATATCTCTCTTTGGCTAGAGCTGTATAGGAAGTTACATGTGAAGAGCCATATTTTTCACTTGTGTAAATAGTGGCAGGTGTATGAATAAACATTACATTTACAACAAGCAACAAAGGGCACACAAATATTTTACACAAAAGGGATGCATACATAAAGTCCAGTTCTTTTTTGTGTCACCCATGTTTCTTGTGCGTCTCCTCCTCATCTTCGCTTCCGTCTCAGTATAAAGTTGTTGTTGGTTGTTGTATAGTTCAGTTAAATTTTGTTTCGGACCCTTTCCCCAGCTGTATGATATCTGCCCGTGGCTGTTCAAGCATTTACCCGGTCCCCATGAGATTGTCATCGACAACTACGCCACACTGGTCTCATTTCTGAAAAGAGAGATAGAGAAACACAAGAGGGACTGGGACCCGTTTGATCACCGGGACTTCATCGATGCCTACATTGGTCAAATAGACAAGGTTGGGCCTGAATTTATTAGACACAAGTCTCACTTTAGTCTCCACTGCAAAAATGTGCATCTTAACAGGTCATTTATGTTCATATTCATATTCAGTCTCAGTCTAATTTTGCTTAAAATTCTGCCAACAGGGTGAGATAATTATGTTTTCCAGTGCAGTATAATTCATATCAGGAATTATCTAGTAACAAGTGTCTTGAAACAAGGCAGAATAAGGCAGATCACTAATATCTGCTAATATTAAGAAAATGACACTCGATTCAACAAAATTCTTGAAACAAGTTGATTTACACTGAAAACAAATGCAATTATCTCACCCATTTGCAGATTTTGTCACTTGTTTTAAGAAACAGAAGATTTCAACTCTCAGTACTAGATTAAGATTGTTTTTTGCAGTGTGTTTGTGCTGAAATTGTTTTTCTTATACCTCAGACTATTATCCTGCTACCAATGCAATGCTGTGTATTCAAAAAACATGCTTGATTCACTTCCCTTGCTTGCCATAATTATTTGTGGTTCAGAAAAAGAATGATGTAGAAGCTGGGTTCAACATAGACAACTTGGTGATAAGCACGCTAGACCTTTTCGAGGCTGGAACAGAGACCATGACCACTTCATTACGCTGGGCTCTCGTTTATATGATGAAGTATCCAGAAATACAGGGTGAGTACTGACATCAAACAAACACGGTATACACACCAATTAACATTTGAATAACTAAGAAAACAGCTAAAGTAACCACGCTTTACTCTTGTATCACCATATCTTTCGATCCATCCCCTCATCCACCCACCCAAGCATTCATCCATCCACACACCAGCCCACTTAAAATACATTTACCATCAACAATCAGCTGTCCAGGCCTTTTGAAGTCCTCTCTATCTCCACAGAGAAGGTGCAGGAGGAGATAGAGCGTGTGATTGGTCAGTTCAGGCAGCCTTGCCTGGCTGACAGAGCCAACATGCCTTTCACTGAGGCTGTCATCCACGAGACCCAGAGGATAGGCGACCTCGTCCCCCTGAATTTCCCTCGGCTGTGCACAAGAGACACCAGTGTAGGGGGATATTTCATCCCCCAGGTACGAGAAACAAACATCTTTTTGCTTTCTCAAAGGTTGAATGGCATAATTGCAGATGTGTGGTGATGTGATACCAGTGATAATGAAGTGCTATAAGCCACTACTTCATAAGCTGTTCCTTCCACGTGTGTCTGTAACTTGATCCCACAGGGAACTACAGTGGTGACCACCCTGTCCTCAGTGTTGCACGACGAGACAGAGTGGGAGACACCGCACCAGTTCAACCCGCAGCACTTCCTGGACGAGCATGGACGCTTCCGGAAAAGAGAAGCCTTTTTCCCCTTCTCTGCAGGCGAGTGACTCCCAGTTTGGGCAGCAGGGTGACGTAGCGAGTAGGGTGATCGCCCTGCCTCCTCCAGTGTTACAGAAGCGAAGTGACTAAGAGATAGTACATACTGCTGAAGTCTATAATGTGACATTGTGGCATCGCAGTAGCATGTTACTAACTGATAGGCTGATTTATTTAATATTATTTATCCTTTCAGGTCACAAATTCTTATTCACAACTGGCAAGAGAGAATTCACATCTTGAGACTGAAAGGGAATAAAAAAGAAAAGACAGACAAAAACATTCAACAGTGAGAGTCAATACTAGACAGTGGTATTCAATAGAAACTAATAGATAATGACTAAACCTCATATCCGCCCACTTTGGGATGAGGTATATATTGTGCGGCAGATGATAACCCAGTAACGTTCTTTACCTCCACCACCTTCAGGGAAAAGGGGGTGCTTGGGGGAGCAGTTGGCTCGAATGGAGCTCTTCCTCTTCTTCACCTCCCTCCTCCAGAGGTTCTCCATCTCTCCGCCCCCAGGGCAAGAAGTCAGCCTGGAGAATCAGGGCATTTTTATCCTCTCCCCCAAACCTTTCCACATCTGTCTCAAAGCTCGGTGATCATGGCCTGTGCTTTTTTGAAAATGCTACAAGTCTGAAAAAGAAGATTAGATTAGTGCCGTCTTGGAAGCAGTTAAGAGTGTTTATTCTGTGGGTTATGCAGATTTCTGTCAGTATAAAAATAACGACATGTAGGTAATTAACATTCGATAAGTGTGAGTTCTGCCTGTACACACTTCCTATGACTAAGCTGTTTTTGATTTACATAACACTGACCCTTTACTGAACCATACATTCATTACGAATTAGTCAATAAATGTGTCTCACAAATATGACTGAATTCATCACAAAATATTTAATGAGATATTGTAACGGATATTGAAATATTTTTTACAGGTCATGCTTCATTATTTCCTCTGTCTTCGCATCATATGAACCATGTTGCCATTCATGAATGTTGATACTTTGCACTTTGATGCAAGCCAACCAGTATAATGATTGATTAAAAGTTGTTGTAAATATCGAATGATGTTTGCTGTTGACGTCTTTTGGTTCAGGCTTTGTGACATTCATGGAAAGGGGCCACATCCCACAAAGGCAATGGGTCTGAACTTTGGACCTTATTGTAAATCCCATGTGTAGTTTCTCCTGTCAGGGTTTGGTAATGTCAGATATGGTAAAAGTGTTTGGAATCCCTTCCTCCTAGATATAAACAATCATTTGATACAAAATTATCTAGAAAGGACCATTTTAATAGTAAAGTTTTAAAGTGTAGTGATTTTGTTTAGCCTTATATTGATAATATAGCAAGGGGAAAGTGCAGGTGGATTGGGCCTCAGCTTACCAGGACTTAATACATTTATTGATTTCAGTGTAGTTTGAACTGAACCTGACTCTGTTTTGAGGCTCAGAAAGCCATTTAACTTTCCCTCAGGACTCTTCCTTTTGCTGCCAACACGTTTAACGTGGAAGCAAAAGGAAGAGTACTCACCTGTACCTACCGAAAGTAGGCTTGGAAAATAAGGCAATATCATAAAGACTAGATAGCATGATAGAAATAATAGTAGATAGCAATGATGCCCAATAATGCCTTTGATGTATAAGGAATTGTGGACCTTTTGCAAATACACAGTTTTTCTGTCAAATAGCACATCAGATGAAGAAAACATGTTTATCTTTCTGTTCCATGATACTCATTCATAGTTTTAGACAAGCAGCTACGACAGCAGTCAGTTCAGTCCAACACACTGCCTTACAGCTCTGTGAAATTCTGCCTGACATCAGTTATAATAAGGGGAGAAAGAGAGAGAGAGAGGACTGAAACCTGAGATTTACACTAACTATACAATCACCATGATGCGTGCTGACAAAACAATAAGCATTGTGCCCTCTGTTCATTTTAGGCTTGTTTCCCAGTAGTGGCCATGAGTGGAAAAAGCGGAGGATTTGTCCCGTCCGCAGAGACAAACCCTGGGTTTGGAAAGCAAGCTCTAGAGGAGGAGCAAAGCAGGTGCAGCAAAAGAGTGGTAATGGCAAGTATATATACAGGATATTGCAAATTAATTAAAACGTTTCCAGTGTCTCTCACTACAGCCTGTTAGGAAGAGAGAAAGTGCTTTCTTGTGGTATGTCTCATTTCAGAAATAATACAATTCTCCAGAGTGATATTTATGACAGCCTTACTTCTACATCTAAATGGAACAACCTGTGAACTTGTCTCCATTTAGAACCAGCTTATTTATACAGTCGTTGCCCTGGGGCATGGTCGACCTTGCTGCTGGGTTGGAGGAGGCCAGCCGAGTCTCCTAGTGCACCGTGGACCTACTTCTTCCTGGCACTGAGATCACCTACACGACACTGCAGGGGGCGCTGCTCTGGGATTTAATACCGTCACATACAGAGTCAGTGGTGGAGTGGATGAAACTATCCCATTTATGATGGAGTTACATAGTTAAGTGACACAATTGATATAAGATTAATATATGTGATGAAGAAATGGCATGTCATGGGAGTTAGTGATGAGTTATATAGTGAAGTACTTTCCCATACACAGAGAGTTAGAAAGAGATATAGAAAGGTTCCACTGGACTGGTAATCTCTTACCAAAAGTCAGAAATCATTCAGAAGTTGCCCCTTGCCTCTACTACATGCAAGTAGATTTAAAGAGTTGTTGAATAATTAATCATCATCTGTTCCTCTTGTAGAGAGGCTCCGGGCGGAGACAGAGCGGTGGCAAGGTTACAGCGGCTCCCCATGGCCGACAGCACCAACATGCCCTACACTGATGCTGTCACCCCGTCAGCCCCAGTGGAGTCGTGTTGTCATGACACCCAGAGGATGGGCAACATCACCCTACATCACTGGGCTGCCACGCATGGCCACCAAGGACACAAACAGGGACTCCATTCCAAAGGTACCAAAAAGGCAGTGATTACTGATCTGTGATCATGCTCAGCCAAGATTTGGTGTACATACAATTATGGTTAACTTTGGATAACTGATAAGTGTTTGGTTTCTCATGGTTGAATCCAGACTGTTACTCATGATATATTATGAAGAGAACAGTGGGTATCAATCACCAAAAGTGATTGTATCCAAATCAATTCTTGCCTTTTGCTTGAAGGTAGGCAATATATTCTGACAAGTTGTAACAAGCAAGCTACAATGTGCAGAGCGAGACATAACCAGGAATTCTGTGACTCATTTAAGGTTCGCTAAATAGCCAAAATTAATCGACAAATTTAACATCTGATCTGCCAACCAACTCCTTGGTTAATCAATATGACAAGTCCTGGTGATGACAGCATTTCAACTTGCTGTAAGATTTTGGTTCTGTCTAATTTGACAATGCTGAGGATGATGACGATGATGATGATTATGATGATGATGATGATGTTGAGGATGATGATGATGATGATGATGATGATGAAGATGAAGATGAAGATGATGATGATGCTGAGGATGATGATGATGATGACTGATGCTTGGAATGGTTATTTTAGAGTGAACTGTTGCTACAAGAAAAATACAGCTCATGCAAACCCATATTAACTGTTGAAGACATTAGGTGGCAGTATTGAGCCACACAAAGCCAGAGGAATCACTGCAAAGTAATCCTGTCACTGCTCATGTTTTCCACAGATAGGCCTCAGCGAAGGCCTTCATGTCCTCAGTGATATCCATAGCTTTCATCAAATTGAATTCAGTGGGTTTGGCTCTAATAAAACTAGGCTGTAATCACCCAGTAAGCCGCCTGTTGACACACAAAATCCTGCTCACTGAGGCTAATTTTGCAGTGCCCTTCACCGTTTTCTTCCCTTGGAGATGATGTCTGCCATGATCCCAGTGTATAGAAATGTACCTACCTGAGCAACCAAACACGTTTCATTTACCACTGTTTATCTCAGATGTGAAGTCACGAATAGTAACAGTAATGCCACATTTGGCAGTATTGGACAGCAGCCCCACATGCACAGGTCAGAGCTCACTCTCCTCGTGTTTTGCTCTCCTCTGTCCGGCGCTCTCTTGCTAATCCCAGCTGCTCTGATCTGTGACCCATGGATGGCATCTTACATAAGGCGCTGGTTAAGGAAAGCACACGGGAGCAGCCTGTGGTCAGGTTAGGTAAGCTCATTAACAGTTACTCCAGGATGCCAGCTACTGATAAACCTTATTGGTGGGAATAGTAAACCAAGGCAGTGTGGATCCTGAATAAAGGTTCTGTGGCCTGCATCCTCTTCTCTAAATAGTCTTGGTCTCACGGTTTGGTAAATGATTAACTTGTTTGCCTCAGGGGCCTTAAATCTGATACTGGTGTACACTAAGCGAACGGTATAAAATAGCCTACAGGTTTTGTGTGTCTGTGTCAGATAACCAGCCCAATACAACTCATTGACATCCATGGGTCCCTTATGTCTTTCCATTATGAGAAAGAAGAGGGAGAACAGGAACGAGAGGGAGATTAAAAAAATACCCACAATCTGAGATTTACAACAAAATTTGAATCAGAGTATCTTTTGTGTCTTCCTTTTTTGAGATTATATGACCCCCCACAGCAGAACCCCCCCCCCCCATTCCTGACCTAACCTCCAATACCCCCCCCCCACACACACACACACACACACACACTATACCCTCTAACTGCCTTCCCCCATCTGTCCTCTCCCTACCAGTGAGCAGTGAGTCACTCTGCTGCGTCCGACTCACTGCCATTAAAAGCGGCTGAATAATCATACCATTGCTTTTCACTATTGGCATCTCAGCTTTCCTACAGAGGTACAACACTCGTAGAGTAGCGGGAGGCTCGTTTGTCCTCTGCCGCGCTCGCTTTCTCTTTATCAGGCTAAAGTGTGAGTGTTGGAGGCCCCTCCTTCCTCCTCCTCCTCCTCCACCTCCTCCTCCTCTTCCCAGTGAGCTTGTGGTATTATTACAGTTGACAGTGTGCACTCTGCGGTGCTGGACACGCTGTCGTCTTACAGTACAGCGCATCTTTGTGCGACGACAGAAACATTATTGCAGCCTGAATGACAAGCGCATGTAAATGTCCACTGAGAAGCAGAATTCGAGGTGAATGCGCCATTTCTTTTCAAAAGCACATTTCACCTCGACGCACCATGACACATTGTGAAGAAAAAGTGTTGCCACAGTACAACAGCATGGTCAGTGCGTTGCATTATGTGAGACCTTGCAAATATGTATGCAGTCGGCTGTGGAGTGTCTGCTCTAGGCAAGCCGAGAGCTGCTAAGGCATCAGGGGACAACAGCCATGTGACCATGGTTGCAGGGATTGGTTTAGTGCAGATGTGACATCAGCAAGCCTCCCACTCCCTCCCTCCCTTTCTCTCTGTCTTTCCCGGTGTGCCTCTCTCTCTCTCTCTCTCTCACACTCTCTCTCTCCCTCTCTGTATTGCTCTGTTTTTTTCTCCTTTGCCTTTTCTCAGCATCCCCCCTCTCGGAGATGGCGTGCATTGGTGCTGCTGGGGCGTCCGGGGCCTAACGCGCACCGAGAGGACCCCCTTCCCCCGATTTGCTGTAGATTCCTCGGGACTCTCTCCTGCCCGCAACACCGCTGCCTCTCAGCCTCCCCCCCACCCCGCCCCACCTCACCCACCCCCTCCGTGCGGGTGTCTGGGAGCTGGGCCCTCGGGGGTGGAGGGAATCAACATCGTGCTTCGTTGGGGAGCTGTGCAGAATCGGCTATGCCCTGCCCAGGCATCCTCCTTTAGCCGGCTGGATTCCTCCATTTCTGTCTGCCTGTCCTGCTGTCGGCCCGTCTCCCACCGTGCGTGCGGGGGCAACATAGGAATGAAAATCTGCAATCATGATGCAAGGTAATTATCTGCGCTCTCCTTCTCCTCTTCTCCTCCCTTATTTTTCTTTTTTCCCCCCTGCTCCCTCCTCCTGCCCTCATCTGTACTGCTGGGCTATTAGAGCCAGTGAATCTAGTGATGTGCTGTGTAATGCCTTATGGATTTCTGGAACACCTGTGCTTCATGTCCTATGTGACGTGGCTGTCGTGTGTGTGTGTGTGTGTGTGTGTGTGAGAGAGAGAGAGTGTGTGAGGTGTAGATTGATTTGTAAAGGGAGAACTGATGCTCCCGGCGGTGTAGTACCGCACTTGCTGATGTCTTGTTGTGTTTGTGTGAGTGCGTGTGCATGCATGTGTGTTTATACATGTGACCGTGTGCGTGCGTGTGTGTGTGTAGTTTATAGTTCTGTCTCAAGGTTACACACTAAGGCTGTGTCCTATGAATGTGTAGTTGTGGAGAGATGTGAGCAGTCCAGGAAGCTCTTATCTCATCTAAACCACACACTACTGTCTGCAAATACAACTGGATCCATTCATACTACTGCTGCCAATAGGGCCGCAACTAACGATTATTTTCATTGTCGATTAATCTGTCGATTATTTTCTCGATTAATCGATTAGTTGTTTGGTCTATAAAATGTCAGAAAATGGTGAGAAATGTCGATCAGTGTTTCCCAAAGCCCAGGATGACATCCTCAAATATCTTGTTTTGTCCACAACCCAAAGATATTCAGTTTACTGTCATAGAGGAGTAAAGAAACCAGAAAATATTCACATTTAAGAAGCTGGAATCAGAGAATTTTTACTTATTTTTCTTAAAAAATTATTCAAACCGATTAATCGATTATCAAAATAGTTGGCGATTAATTTGATAGTTGACAACTAATCAATTAATCGATTAATCGTTGCAACTCTATATAATATTATATCATGCTAATAGGAAAAATGATCCTTAAATATATTTTGTTATACACATAAAGTATAGTAAAAGGGCCATACCACAGAACAAAGGCATAGTGTAACAGTAATGGATGGGGATGAAGTAGATAGCAGACTATGAATAACTGGATTGTTTAGGGTCGCTTAACAAGCACTGCTTTGGAAAACATCTACAATGCTCACAGAGCAGCTCCATCATAGATCCCACCCTGCATGAAGAATACCAGGCCTTTACCATCCATTAATGCCAACGTGGTAATGGAAGGAAGGTGGCTATTATTAGCAAAAGGCCTGCGGTCAGCTTGCCTTGATATTGTACTTAGTTCACGTGCTCTAAGAAATCAACACTCACATCCACACAGATATCACATGCTCATCATAGCCATTGTTAGCCACATGTCCAAGCAGCCAACCCGCATCACTAATTACACAGTGCAGGCAGTTAGACATAGTTAGGCATCGCTAGTCACATTCAGTGATTGATCCCAGTTGGACTCACATATGATCACAGTACGCATACTGTAATAACTGCCCAGGTGTTTATGCAGCAGTGTTTATGAGCTGTACAGTATATGAAGTAGTAATTCTATGAGATGTTTTCAGGAACATGGATTATAATCCTAGACTAAGAAATCTCTCTCAGTGGAGCTTGCCATTGAAAGGAGTGTTTTAATCTTTGACTAGGTTTAATCTGTATTTAAACTAACCTTTTTAGAACTGTCAGCTTTATACATGGGAGTCAGTTATTATCAGTAGACAGTGACTTTAGGCTGGCACAAGGATTGGGAGAGCTGTGTCCAAAACTGAATTCTGGGTAATCTCACCTGCCAAAGTTCTAGTATAAAGGTCCCATATTATTTAGTTTTCATGATTTTGTTTTCAACTGTGTTCTTCATGATGTTTGCAAATCAATGTAGCTTAGTTTAAAGTTGAATTGAATTCAGTTGAATGGATTAAGTCCTCAAAACAGTCACAATACTGGACCCTGATTGGCTGACAACTCCAGCTCCTCTGATTCAGATGAGGTAAACCTGCTGATTGGAGGCTCTTCAGGGGTGATGCCAGGTCAGATGCTGCAGACTGGCCTGATTGGAAGGATTTCAGGAATTGTTTAGTGAGGGGAGCCAATCAAGACCAAGTCCAGTTGTGATGTGTTGACTGGATTTGGTCTGAAACTGCCTGTAAAAAAAGGATTGATTTTTGAAAATGCAACAGCTTTAAATTTAACCACTCAAACAAAATCAATCTTAACAATGTTTTCATTAAACAACTTTGATCATATATGTACATGAATAGAGGAAATTTTGAATCATATAATGTGAGATCTTTAAACTATGTGTTCCTGTGAGTTAGCATCAAAAGGGGCCACATCAAAAGACCCAAACTCAACTATATTTACAGTTAATATGATTAATTACCATAATCTCTCTGTTTAAAGAGTGCCTTAGGGCTCAGTTCAGACAAACTTAATAAATGGGTTACAAAACAACAGTCCTCCTTGGATGCACGATGTAATGTGCATGCTGTGCTGTCATGCTCTCAGCAAACCAACTAATCTGTTTGGATTGCTCAGTACTACTTGTGCTGCATCAGTGTATTTCACGCAGCTTGGTAGGTTGTTCCATATCAATGTCAAGATTGATTCTCTATTTTTACACCTTATCACACAAGACGCACACAGGTCAAGACCGGATAGAAGGCTCGCTCTACGCCGCGGTCTCCACTGATGCAGAGCCACGCAGGAATAACCTTTGCCATTGAGCGGCCCAGCTAGCTAATGCATCACATGCCCTGGCATGTCCTTCAGCACCCGGGAGACTTTCTGCTTCCCAAGTGACTGGCACTGCGAACCAGTCCAGCGTGATGTCTCTACATTTACAGTGTTAATCAGCACTATATAATGCTGGTGTGGAGAGCCACAGAGTGTGCATGGCAGTCTGTGCAGTCTGATTCGACAAATGCAGGGGTTTCATGGGCGACACGGGTGTTTCTGCACGCACCTTTCATTCATTATACATTTCTACATTCCAGCTTTTTAGATGTTTGTTGATTCACCTGATGTATGTAGGGTTGAAAGAAAAGCCACTACATCCTATGTCAGTGATTCTCAACATGGGGTCCGGGGACCCCAGGGGCTCTTGAGTGGGTTCCAGGGAGTCCCCAGCAAATTGATTGTTGAATTGATTGATAATTTACAAGAAGTTAACACGATTAGAGAATGTAGAAGAATGACAATTTTGATCATAGTTTCTCTGTTATCTCTCTACCTACAATACAGATAGGCATGGGATTCTGGACAAAATCATATCTAACAATAAAAATATTCTCAGATTTGGGTCCAAGAGACAAAATCTCATCAAATGCGGGTCTGTGGCCTGAATGTGGACTAAATTAGGGGTCCTGGATGTAAAAAAGGTTGAGAATCATTGTCCTATGTGATACCCCAAACCTCAAATGAAGAACATGTATGAAGTATTACACTGAAATCCCATCCAGCAAGACTCACTGATATGGGACGCCTCGGGAAACCTTCAGGCTCCGTACACGTTAAAAGTGTGTCTTGGTGTTGGTTTTTCTAGTTGCCCTGATTCCGGCGCTGCGTGGTGCCAACCGACGACGCTGTGGGGGGCTTGGCATCCTGTTTGGCAGACGGGTCGCTGTACATTTCTGCCCACTCTCCCCTGAATCTCGCTAATGAAGTGTTCAAATTGATCACCCCCGGCTTGTCTCTCCTTTCCATCTTATACATTTAAGGAGGGGACACTTAAGGGGATTGCTTCCGCATCTATATGATGTAATGCGTGCCCCGTGTTCAGTGTATGCTCTCCCTAGATGGGAGGATGTTTGTGTCCCACATTGATACATCAGTTTGTATTAACTGGCTGTTATTAGGGTTGGTGTAAGTGTTCTTCCTTGAGTTACATCAGCGTCCCACTCTGCTGCGTTCTCTGCTTTTAACTACTTTTTAAATGCCGCCAAGACAGTTAACTTAATAGTAGACTCTAAAACTGTTAAAATTAATTCTTTATGATGTTGTTTTCTCTCTCTCTCCATCTCCATCTCTCTCTCTCTCTCTCTCTCTCTCTCCCCCTCTCTCTCTCTCTCTCTCTCTCTATCTCACTGTACTAGGACTGAAAAACCGAACCAGGAAGGCCTTGGGGTTACGGAGGAAAGACAAGGATACAGACTCCACGTGAGTTTGCTCGTGCGCATACAGGGACACAATAAATATGCAAAGTTGAACAGCCGTACAACTTTGAAAACACTGCATAATTTAGCAGCTTGGAAATGTGTTTTCGAGACGTTGGCAGGCATTAAGAAAACGCTATGTAACTATGTATCTTGTGAGATTTATTTTTCCCCCAAAAGCTTTGTGGCACTGATTGTCTTCGGCTCTTAAGCATCTGATCGTCGTGCTCCTCCTTGTCTCTCCAAACAGGAGCTCACCTGACAAAGAAGGAACTGGAAGTGGAAAGAAAGGAAGCGTATGTACATTTGGATTTTCTCCTGTTTCTCCTGTTTCCCCTCTGAATAATGAGTATTGTTCTTCTCGGGATTTGTGACAGTGTGGTGCCTGGGTACCATCTTTCACATGAAATGATACACCTGCTGATGTAATAAGTTGTAGATTGACAGGTTGGATTTTTTACATAGTGGTGCAGTAGATTCATAGCAGGTTGCAGCACAGCTGTTACACACTTTAGGGAAATTCTGGCGCTGTTTATCGTTTGTGGTGTTTATTCCAATTAAAATTTAGCATTGAGATTCCTGATGTTTGTCATGCCAATACTGACACTGACGTCACTTGAGGTAAGCTTTCCAATATTGTCCTCTTGCTATTCTCTCTTTTCTCCATTTTGACAGAAAAAGGCCAATGGGGCGCCCAATGGCTTCTATGGGGAGATTGACTGGGACAGATATGTAAGTGTCCACAGCCCTCCACTCCCTGCTCCGCTGCTACTACTTCTTCTTTATGTTTCTGACTGAGCAGAGACATTGCAGCTTTGGGTGTGAAACAGTTGCTGTGCCGTGGCGATCGTTATCATGTAACGCTGGGCTCAGAATGACTGCGTAAACTGTGCGAACAGAGTGATAGCTGCATATATTCTGTGAGTCAGCAAGAGCTTCAGCCAGCAATCTGACAGCCTCAGCCAAGACATCTGAGTGGAATTTGATCCGCATTTATATGCAGTGTTCACAGGAATGAGGAGAGTTTAGCAGCGCATCTGTTACAGTGTGTGATGAGCTACGATTGACTGTCGTCCCTGTTGGTCTCCTCTCCGTTTCCCAGGCATCTCCTGATGTGGATGAGGAGGGCTTCAGCCTCAGACCGGGTGAGGAGGGAGATGATATCCTTTCAGCAGAGACTGAGACTGGCAGGCAGGAAGCAGCACCAGCCTCGGGACCCTTGCCTGCAAAACTATTGACCTGTTTGGCTGAGTGACACATTGGACGAGTGCTTCTCAGCATTAAATAGGCCAAATCAATAGACCTCTCCGGCCACACGGCACATGCCCAGCCCTGCAGCGAGGTGCAGGGCAGCCGGACAGAGCCACATTGCATTCGGCTTTACAGTTGCCACTACGTTACATAGTTCTCATTAACCCCTGACCCAGAATGCCTTGGTATTCCAAAGCTATGTTTTGTCCCCCGCGGGAATTAGTAAACTATATGTTGGAATTGGATTTGGAATGTGATCCTGGAGAGCCGGTACTATGGAGATGGTCCGCCGTGAGCAGGAAGATTTGGCTCAGATAAAGCTGGAGTGTCAGTTACAGCAGGTGTAACGTTGTTAACTGGGGCACAGCAGGCAGAGACAGAGGGCTAAGATCTCACTCCTGTGCTGCAATATTGTTCTACAAGTGAAGAGTGTGTATTTGAGAGAACATTTATTTATTTTAAAAGGATGTGGCTGGATCATAGTTTTAAATGCTGCAGCCTAACCCTAACTGTGACCCTATACAAGACCAGAACAAAGCAAGTCCAATTCAAGACCATTCAAGACTGTAGTTGTGTTGGTCTGCCATCATAGTCAGGGCTGCATCAGTTTCTCTGCTAATATTCCAAACCAAAAATGGCATTTTAGTCAAATAGAATTGGACATATGTTAGAGATTAGCGCTCTATGTGACAGAAGGCATTGTAAGGGAAAGTTTTGTTAGATCAAACCACAGTAAAAAGAAAGACAGATGATGTGCACAAGGTTGGATATGATGACACTATAGTTGTTTTCTCAACCACTCTTGAAATCAATTTTTTTTTAGTCAATTTCTGACCCTTAAAATGTTGCCTTGAGACCGGTCTGGAGTACCACAACACTAAAAAATTAGGCATCGCATTGGTTCCATTTTACAATCTCAGTCCTTATCGTCCTTGACAATTACTCACCAGCTTCCAGAGGAAAACATTTCTTCTCCTCCAGTGATTCAGAGGATGAGGAAGACAGCAAGAAAAAGTTCAAAATTAAGATCAAGCCGCTGGTGTCGGACAGTGCCAAGTGTGTCACTCCTTCCATGGACGAGCTGAAGGCCTCGGTGGGGGGCCTGGCGCTGTCTCCCTCTCTGGTGAGCCCTACTAATTGCCCCTGCTCTTACACAGTACACAGTTACACAGTATTGATCCGGGGCAAAATATGCACACACACCCCGCAACTTTAGTATGTGTTTTTATTTCCTTATTAGCGACTGAATCTATTGAATGTGTGTCGCTTTGTCTCTCTCTTTCTCTCTCTGTGACACTGTCTCCTCACACTTTCTCTCTCTTTCCATGTCTTTGCTTCTCTCTTTTTCTGCTGACTTGTGCATCTTGTAGAAGAGAAGTCCGGTAAGCCTGTCTTTTCTGACTTGTTCATCTCTGTATCACTACCAAGAGCGAGAGCATGGCATGAGTTCACTTGGTAGCAGTGCTTGATACTTTTTCCTTTCTGTGGTAGTTGATTTTATAAATTGCCTTTATGGCAAGATGTTGAACCCCCGTTTCTGCATGTAGTTTCTGTCCTTCCCTCAAAGTGTGTGCTCTTTTTAGGCATAGAAAGTCCTCCCTTCCTTTTGTTGATTCTTTTTTCTTTTCAGTTCCAACTTTACTTCAACCTGTCTGGCAAAGCGCCTGTGTTACATAATGCACAGTAAACATAACACTCGCTCCAAACCTATTGATTTGGTTTCATCGGGGCTTATGCGCCGAGCAGCAAACTACATTCAATGCGCAGCTGTGTGAATGTTGGGCGTACATGATGCTGATGTTGTGTTCATGGTGTCGAAAAAGTGTTATGGCTCATGTTGCATTATGAAGGCTTTGCAGTTAAAGTAAAGAGGTGCGGTGTGCAGTTTTAGTTTGTGTCCATTTGACTGATTTGTCACTCACTCTCTGACCCAGGTCTGTTCTCTCTTCCTTTTTGCTGGTCTCAGAGACGCAGCCCGGTGAGTTTCTCACACCATCTGCTGGCTGTTTCAAGGCCCGCACCGCAAAACACAGCTGTCTAAACTCTGCTGCTTGTCCACTTTTAAGTACAGATTATAAAACACCTGTACACAACAAAAAAAATGTCCATTTTAGTCAATCTTAATGTCATACTGAGTCTTGAAATATAATTTTTTATCAATACTAGAAAATGGAGTGAGATAATTTCACATTTTTCCAATGCAAATCAACTTGTCTAAAGAACTGTGTTTAATTAAATGTCATTTTCTTGATACTGATGGAGTGATCTGCCTTGTTTCAAGATACTGACTTTTGTTTCTAGAAACTTACAACCTAAAAGAAATGAAACTGCACTGGAAACAAGTGGAATTATCTCACCCCATTGGCAGATGATTTGTTTTAAGACAAATAAGATTTCATTGCTGAATATGACTAAATGACTTGTTAAGATAGACATTTTTTGCAGTGTATTGAAAATTTGAGTCACATATATGCATATCATTTCACACATACATTCCTGTATTATCTGTATCTTAAATTCCTGTATTATGTATATCTAAATTTGGTTTGTTTCTTTTACAGGGACAGATAAAAAGACACTTGTCCTGTAAGTACATCCGTCGGGGACTTTTCCACTTCCACAGTTTACTTTGTGTTACACATTTGTTCATATACAAGTGTGTAACAGAGAGATGTTGAGTTTTTCTTATGTTTTTCGCAGGTGAGGAGATTGCCCGACCAAGACGCTCCACCCCAACACCAAGCCCCGCCCCTGACACGCCAAGGTCAGAGTCTTACTTTTACTAATATATACAATAATATTCATTATATTCACAGAAAGGCTGGGCAATGTTTCTCTTTGAGGTGTGCGGATTTGTCTTGAATTGCAAAAGAAGCTGATTTACTACATTTCGAGCAGCCAAATGAGAAACAAAATGAGGGATGTTTGTTTGTGATTGTTGTATTTATCCATTGCAGTGACAGACTATCCCAGAACGTTCCTGCCTTCTTTGGGCTGCCACCAGAGACCAGCTATTCCAGATATGATGGTCTGTCACATATCAATAGGATATAGCTCCATACACATGAAATAGTAGTTAGTATTGTAGTTAGTATAGAGGTGTCATTGACTGTTTCTCTGTCACTGGCTCATCCAATCACAGTTGTCCCTGATGTCTGGGAATCGAGACCACGGCCTGAGTCTCCTTTGACCAGAGGCTTTCCAACAGGAGGTGAGCTGGCATGGATGAACCTCACTTTATCTTAGTTGTATTAGGAGTTACACCTGTTGAATGTGCTTTGACTCATTTAACTGTCATCTTTCTTTCAGCTCCTCCTCCGCTTCCTCCGAAAAACATTCCATCGACCAGTCATTACGGCTATCCTTTGGACTCTTCCGGTAAATTCTGCTTTTAATAATCACATCGCACACCTGTCGTACAGTGAAATCCCATGACGGCTGGCTGTGATCTAAGTGCTCCATCCTAATTTTTTGCAGCTGATCTACCTAATGGAAGGGTCTCCCGCAGCCCCGCCCCCATCTACCTGAACGTCCAATCCCCCGCCTCCTACCGCGGCTCCCCCGCCCCGGACCTGGACGACGTGTTCGGCCCCGTGGACAGCCCCCAGAGCAGCGAGGAGGCGGTGTCTCCCAGATGGGTCACTTTCAGCAGCGACCGCCCCCCTCCGCCGGACGAACCTGCTCCCCCTCCGCCGCCGGAGTCCCCTGCCCCCGACACGCCCTCGTCCACCCCCTCCACCCCCTGCCTCTCCCCCGGCCCGCCACCCGACGAGCCCCCGCCTTCCCCTCCGCCCCTTTCTCCGCCCGAGTCACCTCCTCCTCCTTTCACGCCTCCAGACTCGCCCCCTTCCATCGTCCTGGGACCCCCTCCGGACGAACCGGCCCCTCCCCTGCCTCCCGACTTCTCCCCCTCCGACTCGCCTCCGGTCTGCCTGGACGACGAGGCGTTCGACGAGGAGGTGCTGCAGTTCGCGCAGTACTCTTCGTCCCCTGCCCCCACCAGCCCCGTCCCGCCTCTGCCAGCGGAGCGGAGGTCTCCCCGGGTGGGAGTGCCGTCTCCCTTGGTCCTGGGGGGCGCCGGGGGGAAGAGGACTCCGGAGGGTGCGTACCTGAGAGACGATATCCCAGACTTCGTGGGCTCACCCAGAGAGTTGACGCCAAGCTTCAGGGGCACGCCACCTCCTCTCCCTCCCACCACCTACAGGTCTATTGTGTCTTCCCCGGGGCCCTACTCAGGCAGCAGTGAGTACTGTGGTCTCTTTCTAAAAGTTTCCAATGTAGTAGTATGTTTTGAGTGGTTCAAAAGAAATCTGGAGCATTTACTCATTTAGTTTGGTTCATTTGGGCAGGTGAGAACAATGCCATTTGAACCTGCGTGATACTAAAAAAAACAGAGTGAGGTGCCTGAAAATGCAGTCCTCTCAAGCAAACTGCAGTGCGGTTTCCTAGGAGTGAGAAAGTAATCCCAACCAACTACAGGAAATGACCATAAAACGCAAGGGTTTATGGGTATAAGGAGACAGATGTTGCCTGTAGGCTATCAAATGGCAATATATTAAACATAAAATTCTGTCTAAATGGACAAAACAAAATAAAGAAACAGTTTGAAAATGACATTAAAAGCAAAAAAAGGTTGAAAACTGTATCTCCTCGGGTGTTTCTAACTGGATCAGAGCTGGCAGGGCGTCCTGACTGAACTGACTCATTGTTAGTGTGAGAAGCTTCTGTGGAAGAAGTTTTACAAGCTTATAGCAACTGATATGTCAGAGCTTTTCAAAATGTAATGAAATATTGCTCTAAATGGGTTGAAAATGTAATAAAACCTGTTGCTGTGCTAAAATGTTGGACAATGTAAAAACATCATATTGTTATATTAACCGGTGTTATAACTTCATAAAGGGTGTAACATATTTTTAACTGATGATGTAATAATAATATTAACAAATAATGTTATAAGCCATAAGAATGAGAATAATGCAATAATATGACTACTCATACTTCATTATGAAGTAATAATTGCCAGTTAATGTAAATATTTGCTGTTATTTATTACATTAACAGGTTTTACATTTTTATATTATCCAGCAGTGAGCTGGAATCAGTTCTGTTGTTCTGTAGAAATATAGCTTTGTTTACTAAAGTTCACTAGAAAAAGAAGTTCAAACTATTTTGTATCATACAAAATCAAAAGACTGCAAAAGAAAAAAACATACTGACTGGGATATTAACAAAAGTTTTGGCCTAATTTATTTGAAATAAAGTGCAAACAGTACTTTCTGTGTTTATAATGCTCTCACACTGACAGCTGCCTGCCAGGAACTAGAGTCTGGATGTAAATACAAACCAAATAACCCAGTCTGGTTCATCACAGGGAGAACTGCAACAAATGTTAACTTGCTTTATGTAATGTCAATCATTCCTGCATTTTCACACAAACCCAAACCAAAGAACCCAGTTTGGGTTTTCATAGAGCAAATTGGAAGGAATGTTAACTTTTTGTTGTACTTAAATAAACATACTTAAAATAACATTTGACTTTTACTACCTCAACAATTAAAGGAGTAAATAAAAAATGTAAAAATAAATACATGGGTGAAAAATGCAGTTCCTTTCTTTTCTTTTATGGCCAAAAGTAGTAAGTTGCAGGAGTTAACTAAGCCTCAATATGAATAAAGTAATAAACTACTAAAAACACTAATTTTAATTTAGTTAAACTACTAGTTTAATTACATGAAGGGAAACTACTCCCCAAAACTGCGCATTATTAGCTCCTACTATACAGGTATCTGCTATGCATGGTCACTAGGTCACATGGTCACAACTGTTCAAAATATTTGCATTATTTACAGTTTATCAAAGCAAAGAGAAATGGTGTGAGGATTATTATTGAGTACTATCACCACCTTATGCAGATGATAGAGGTTTTGCTGTATGAGCTCCATGTAACACTGCAGCTGCACTGCACTTCTGCCCCAACCTTGAGAAGGATTGATCTGAAAATAATATACTAATATAATTTTCTTTTCAGCTTCCAGAAGAATCAAATAATAGTCTGGTGGAGACAGCTAATCATTTGAGAGTCATATGTTGAGATGGGATGGGCTGAAATATGTCTAGTGTTGTGTTTCACTTAGACAGCTGTGTTAAATGTGAGACCTGGTTTTCCATAAGATGTTGCAGATTGCTATAGCAGCTTAGCACAATCTTATTGCTCTTGAAAACAGCCTTGAGTACACAGGTGACTTTTTTTATTTATTTTGGAAGTCAAATATCACAGCTGTTCAGACTCATTATTATTAGCAGATGTTCTGTGTGTTAGGATGTGATAGAATTAAATACTGATTAGTAATTTCCCACTAGTTCGATTGAGCGGGGAGGGATCAGTATAGATATATAGAATTGAGCCGACAAACTCCCTGCAAAAAGTTGTCCCTCATAACAAGTCTTTTAATCTTGTAATTAGTCCTAAAATCTTATTTTTCTTAATTGCATGAGATCATTTCACTTATTTCCAATACTACTCAACTTTTCAAGTGACATCGTCTTGAATCAGGTGAAGTGATCTGCCTTATTGCACAATTATTGCAAGAGTCACATATTTTAAATTCTCGAAACAAAAACAAAAATGATTTGAAAACAACTGAAATCATCTCACAATAATAGCAGATTTTTCTGATTTTTTTGAGTGTAGAGTGACAGATTAGCCACAACAAATACCATTACATATTACATAGATTTATTTTCCCACTGTGTCTATACCGTCTAAACTATGGACACAAGTCATTATCTAAAACAAGTTCTGGTGAGTCTGTAGGCGTAGTCGCTCTGTGAAAAAGACATTAACATATGATGGGAAATGACTGTGCTATCACTGAATGAAAAATCTGTATATGTGATCTAATGAAAAGGCTAACTGTAGCCCCGGCATGTGCCACAGGCCCCTCGTCTCCAGCTCGTCCTGCCACGCCTCAGTCAGGAGGCAGTCCCGTTCCTCCTCCTCCTCCTCCTAGACCGTCATCGCGACCAAAGCTGCCCCCGGGAAAACCAATAGCAGACCTGGTATGGTGTCCCTTCATTTCTCTGTCCTTCCTCTCTCATGATTACTTTTTATTCTGATGTTGCACACATTTGGAGGAGTGGCAAGAGAACAGAGAATTTCCCTTCAGGCATCTATAAAATATCCCATTATTATAATAACTAATATTATAATAACTTAATTATTAATTAATTGTTAATTGTCTCAGTCTGTATTTTCCTTTTTAAAGGAGAGACACTAGTCTTCCTTTTGTTAGTTTTCAGTCCTAGACAACAGATGAAGTGTTTCAACAGACAGAAATCATGCCAGTCACTGTTAATTGTAGCCTCAGACAGGCGTGTGAGTGTGTGATCACCCTCTGCACTGTGTTTTCACTGTAATCATAGAGTGTTGTGTTGCTGTGTACCGACTCCAGGCTCGGCCGTTCAGTCCGCCGGTCTCAGGCAGCCCCCCGCCTTTTGCCCCACTGGCCCGGGCGGAGAGCTCTTCCTCCATCTCCTCCATCACCTCGCTGAGCGCAGCATCCACCCCCACCTTAGGGAGGGACCTCAACATGTCCACCACAGGTACAGCACCAGGACAGGGATCACTCTCAGCCACGCAGACAAATCACGCATCAGCGACATGACCAGCTAATACAGACATAGACATTTAGTTTAGGTTTACTTACAGTCTAAAATTACCTGGTGTGGATGGGAATCTATGAGCGAGGGACAAGTGTGCACCCCTGTAGCATTTTGTTTCACCTCTCAGTGTGTGTCCGTGTTGTGCAGTCACTCATCGTCCTGTCCTCTCCTGTCCATGATTCTCTCCCCCTCATCTCTCTGCACACTCAGAGGGCCCACAGCCTCTGGTGTGGTTTGACCACGGCAGGTTTTATTTAGCCTTTGAAGGTGAGTCAAGCCAAACCACTACTGTAGTGCCACCTGTGCATGGGCTGAATACACCTGTCCTCCTCTAAACCTGCCGTCCCCATGCAGTCCTGACTCCTGTCCACGCTCAAGTCCACTAAGTGAGAATATTCCCACCCATCCCATTCCATGTCAGCTCACTCTGTTGACCTCGAATCTAGATTCTAGATGGAGTGTTGAGTTTTGCTTCTGTCCTGTTGCTTCTCTTTGGTTTTACCCCTTTACCCTCTGCCTGTAATCCATGGCTGATCATTTGAGCAGATAGAGACACCTCAGAGGAATAGAGGAGACTGTTTAGGTGTAGATCTACGAGGCCCATGGTGTGTGTGTGTGTGTGTGCTTTAGGGTGCTCCAGAGGACCCAGCCCACTTACCATGGGACCCCAGGACACTCTGCCAGTGGCAGCTGCCTTCACTGAAACCATCAATGCCTACTTCAAAGGCGCCGACCCCAGCAAGTAGGCCAACATATTCTGTTACAGTCGCAATAACCAACATTCTTGCCAATATGAATAACTCCCACTGATGATAGAAACAGGTTTAACGCTGATGTAACACAGAGGCAGGTTATGCATCTTGTTGACAGTCTTGAGTCATGATGAGCAAAATGAATCACTTGTATCGTAATGTGGAGCATGCTTTTAGCAATTTGTCTTCAAGTAAGAATTCTATTGACAGCAAAAGGAAAGATGAGAGAAAAATAGCTTCGGGGAGACCGAGGAGACAAGTTTCTGTAATAGACTAACAAAGTGAATGCATTTCTGGCAGCCGGGCATCCTCTTTGACATTCAGCTTTAGATACCAAAGGGATTCTGGGAGCTTAAGTTTTCATCCAGCCCGATGTGTGCGTTCTCACTGCCTCTTCACTCCCTGTGTCCCAGATGTGTGGTAAAGATCATGGGGGAGATGGTGCTGTCCTTCCCCGCAGGCATAACCAGGCACTTTGCCAGCCACCCGACTCAGCCCGTCCTCACCTTCAGCATCAGCAACTACAACCGACTGGAGCAGGTCCTCCCCAATCCACAGCTGCTGTGCTGGTAGGAGCAACATTTTATGCAAATATACCACACACAAACACATTAACTGTACATGTAGTTCTTTGTTTGTATAATAATACATACATGATATATGATATGTACGTCTCTACATACCTCTCCTCCCTTAGTGATTCCATAACGGACAATGTACACACCAAGGAATTCTGGGTGAATATGCCAAACTTGATGAGCCATCTGAGGAAAGTGGCTGAGCAGAAGCCTCAGGCAACATACTACAACGTGGATATGATCAAATATCAGGTCAGCCGCAATCACCACTATCTATCTATCTATCTATCTATCTATCTATCTATCTATCTATCTGTTATATATCTATCTGTCTGCTGTCTTTCCCCTGCCTCAGGTCTCGGCAGATGGGATCCAGTCCACTCCTCTCAACCTGGCAGTGAGTTGGCGAGGCGATGCTACCAGCACGGACCTGCGGATAGACTACAAATACAACACAGAGGCCATGGCCGCCCCCATGCCACTACACAACATCCACTTCCTGGTTCCTGTGGATGGAGGCGTGGCCAAACTCCAGGCCATGATCCCCCCTGCCACCTGGTGAGGATGCAGATATATTGGAACTAATTCTAATTTGTTTGCAGTTTGTTAGGCTAACAGCTGTATTTGCTGTGTTGACGGTTGAGGCTTTACATCTTTCCCATGGACAAATGCACATCAGAAAACAAAATGTTGCTCCTTATACGGTGTGGTTTTGTTATTAAGGAACCCAGAGCAGCGGACAATGCAGTGGAAGATCTCCAGCCTCTCTCATAGATCTGAAAACGGAGGCAAGTATTCATCTTTTTTCATCTTCATGTTTTTCATCTTCCTCTTTCACCTCAGCATCACTCTCATTATCTTCTGTCTTCATTTCACTGGACTTTTTTTTTTTTTTAAGAAAAATAATTAAAAAGCCAATTTCAGGCAAACGAGATTTAGGCATGTACAGACATCTAAAACAGACGGATC
This sequence comes from Centroberyx affinis, assembly GCF_046629955.1. Lineage (NCBI taxonomy): Eukaryota > Metazoa > Chordata > Actinopteri > Beryciformes > Berycidae > Centroberyx > Centroberyx affinis. Next base: position 69,735 of record NW_027279093.1, on the reverse strand, counting down.
ATGTATGATATATCATATTTATTTGATGGTATTTTAATGTGAAAAAGTTGCATATTGCATTATTGGGAACTACATTTGATTTCATGGATTGATGGGTTGACGGAGGGATTGATTTAGACTTTATTAATTCATTACATTATCAGACAAAACAACATTTATATACTACAACATACAGACCCAAACTTTAAAACATAAAACAAAAAAACCCCACAACTTTCAACACCATAACTGTTTAATTCCATGTCTCTGTCCTGCAGGAGTTGGGGCTCTGCTGGGCCGGTTCCAGTTGACAGAAGGTCCCAGTAAGCCCTCCCAGCTGGCAGTCCAGTTCACCAGTGAGGGAAGCACGCTGTCCGGGTGTGACATCCAGCTGGTAGGGACTGGCTACAGGCTTTCCCTGGTCAAGAAGAGATTTGCTGCAGGTCAGTTTGAGTGTAAGGGATTGCATGATGTCATGGTGCCTGACTGCGCTCAATCTGAATTAAGTTGCTGTAGGATTTAGTCTGTCGAACAAGAAACAAACCCAGACACTCTACCAGAGTGATTTAGAATTGAATGGCTGGACTTCTCCTCTTTGACTCGTCTTCTCTTTTTTTTGCTTCAGGTAAATATCTGGCGGATAATTAGCGGACTTGTTTGTGAGCGGAAACCAAGAGAATCAATGGCTTTTGACTGTGAAGATGACACACTATGGATCCATCCCATGTTTAGTATATTTGAAATTTTATCTTTAGCAGCAAAGGATTAATGGTTGAGATGTAACATCAGAACATAATCTCTCTCTGTCTCTCTCTTTCTCTCTCACACACACACACACACATACACACACACAAACCTAGATTATTATTTTATTATTTGACTTTCTAACACTCCATATTCAGTAGACTGACCGCTGCTGAGTTTATGCAAGTAGTTACAAATCATCAGTTTTGTGCACCTGGAACACTTATGGGTTCATGTGGAGTAAAATATAGGGAAACCCGACGTCTTTGTTCTTGTTACATTAATCATTGTGGATTCATACAGTGATCCAGCCTTATTCATTTCAGAGTTTCTTTTCTCTAACTGGTTGTCATGGCAAATGCACTGTACAAGATATTGTGAATAGATATTATATATTAAAATAGTCTAAAACAAGACGGAAAAGGAGGGGAAATATGAAAATGTGTGGTGTGGGGTTGCTTGACAGTTGTATTCCAGTGGGTTCACCAAATAACAGGTTGCTCGGTCAGATCTGATTTACACTGCCGCCTCAAATCTGACTTTTTTTCATCATGTGTGACACAGATCTAATCTATTATTGTTGTCTAAACAGAGCATTGAATTTATTTTTTTCTGTTTAGACAGTGTTGAAAAGAGCCCATTCTACCAGACTTGAGATATTAGAATTAGCGCTGATTATAGATGACTGATCACTTCACAGTTCTATGAACCTCAGCATCAACACTCTCAATTTGAGATAGTTGATGCATGCTGAACCAGGTCAGTGTCTCACATGATGGTCAAAAGCAATCAGCTTTAAGGGGCAGGGAAAACGCAGCCGAGGGGAACTTGGCTGCAGATTGTAAGTGTTGCCTTTGGTGATGTTTGATAAGTTGGCCAATTCCTTTGACTTTGATCTTTGGTCTTGACCAGGATAATTCTGGACATCACAGAGTAATGAAAAGAAATGTCTATCAAGAATACAGCACTATACATGTCCCTCTTGTTGATTTATTTTCTTGTTTTTCCACCATGTGGAGTAAATAGGTGTTTTATCATTTTCTAATAGCAATATTTAAAAACTAAGTGTAAAAAGTGTACATAGAAAAATATGTTTCAGATATCTCTTTGGACATTTGGATGTGTCTGTGATTGTCTCTTGATTTATCGATGTCAACCCTCATAATGCGTTAGGTTTACATAACACCGTTCAAATCTCTGTTCATCTTCGTCTTTGATTTTCAATGTGGATTTCTTGTACAAAAAAACTGTGACTGTCAATTATGAATAACTCCAAAACGGTTCCGCATGAAATCTGCATCAATCTGCATTTGTCCGTCACCACTCTTACCAATGCAATGCCAATTTATCTGTTTCCATACGTTCATGATACATGTGTTTTTGAAACCGACCCATGAGAGGAAACTTTTGCCTTCACTTACACTTCCACTCACTATTTTGCTGTTGTTGCACCTTCAGAAACTCATTGTCAATAGGTTCGGCATGCATTCATTAATATTGCAACTCCATAATATGTACAGTATGTAGCTGTTTGACATCCTCCTGTGTTTGACTTGCACACAAAACACACCTTACAGTCCAACGCATTCATAATACATTTTATGGCTTGACGTCATAAATAACATTTGATATGTGTTTGAACATCGCATTTTATAGAATGTTTTGATGTGTTGACTCACAATTTGGTCCTGGGTGTAATATTTTGTTTAGGCCTTACTGGATTTTGGAGAAAAAGAAAGAAAAATACTTAACAAGTTCACTTGGTTCTCTTCAGTTGAGTAGAAACAGTAGTTCAAAGTGTTTCTGTTGACAATGCTTATGTTTTTATTTGCCTTATGTGTGAGCATATGTCCGCCAATATTAGAGGCTTTCTGTAAGTTTATTTTTTCTATAACTTTTTGGCTGTATTCCTTTCACTGCATAACACACAGAATATGCAAACATTTCATGTAAATTTCCCATCCAAAGATTTTGAAAGTAAATATATAAAAAGTCAATATAATGTAATACCTGTTTTACTTGGTAATAAAGAAGGGGAAATATTGGACATAGCTCTCTCTCTTATTTGTTCAAAGATACAGCAAGCAGAACATAGTTTTATAGAAGTAGTTATAGTTGACAGTCCTCAGTTCTGATTGGATGAGTCACATTCAAAGCCGTAGGCTAATAACACAGAGCCGAAACAACGGGTTCTGGAAATAAATTTCCCAATCATTTTTCCTATAGGGAATTTGATTATTTGCCATGATGTTTTAATGGTGTAGACTAACCACGAATTATCACATTGTGAATCAACTATATAACTATGTCCCTGTAGAAGCCATCGGTCAATCTGATTTCAGCTTTGTTATTAAGAAATTGTGTTTTATTCCTGAGCTTGTGAAATGCTACACTAACTTTGCTTTTGCTTTGCTTAGCTTTAGTGAGTTCCCACCAATGGGAGAGGCTGCTGTTACCATAGAAACATTGCCCATTCCAAAATTGCATGGTTGGTAGCCAGACCAGTTTTACTGTCAGACATGATGTCTTTCTTGAGAAAAAAAAGTGTGGACATGGGAAAAAATCATTACCAATCAGCAATTACTATATATATACTATACATTATATATACCTTTTCGTGGCTTATTGCCTAAATGTGTATGTGTTATGTGAGAGGTTTGATATATTATTAATATTGTTGCAATCGTGCAAATTATGCAAAGCTATTTGAACCACTGCAATATCAGTCAAATCCGTACAGGCCATAACCAACGGTGATAATCGGGACGTTAGTGGAATCACTTGCGAGCCCTTGCGAGCGTGAATAGGAAACCCCTCCCCCTAGATTGACGGTTGCCAAGACAACTCAATGCTCTGCGGTGTTGTAACTGTTTCCTGTTGGGTTCAAGAGATCCTGAAATTGGTAAAAAATGTGTTTATTTTCCACTCACTGTTGATTCTGTATGCGACTTCTATAGAAAGCTAGCACCTATCTATCTATATTTCCCATAGGAAACCCCAGAGTCATTTGTTTAAAAACTGTCTCATCACTCAAATTCCTCTTGCGAGCTCATTGATTACCTGAAAAACTAGCGAAAGTTGGATTATTTTTTTTACCCTTTCTTACGTTTCTACCAGAACGTTACGTATTCGTCATTTTACTTCTCAAATGCATTTTGAGTACTTCTCCTCTGTGGCAATGTAGCTTATTTTAATTAGATAAGTTTACTATCAAGAATTTGCCTCAACAGGGAATTTGCGATGTGAGCTATCTCCAGGGGGACTGAACGTTACACGTTTTGTATTCACTGCTTGCTGTTTAAAGACAACAGGTTTTGTAAACACAAGCTAACAGGAGGGAAGCTACCATGTCTGATCTGGCTAAAGAGAAAACAACTCGTCTTATGAAGAAGAGAGGCAGTATGTCTTCCTTGGGAAGCCATGAAGTCAAAGCCAGGGAAACAGTTGGCAAGACCAAGGAGTGAGTAGACTATCAAAATAATATGGACTAATATCCATCTTTTACCATTTATGTTGTGTTTCAGAAATAATCTGTCAGTGGTGTAGGATTGACATTCAGAAAGCGGCCTATATGTTTAGCCTACAAATTTGATATTGATGATAGTCAGCTCTTCTTTCATTAATTTTTTGCTAAGATGAAAAGTAGGGAAATTATTGAAGTTAACGTTACTTATTTGGCAGCCAGGCAACCACAGCATGTAAATACCCCACTGAACCACACAAACACCCTGCATGGCCCTTTCCCTGGTAATCTCTTGGTTCTGATATGTTCCTCTTTGTCTTTCAGCTCCATAAGCACCGTTTCCTGCATAGATGAGCGAGGGCACCATGATGACAACGCTCGAACAGCTGTACAAATGGAGAACACCTACCAGCTGGGTGAGATAAAATGCACCTGCGTCTCTTGCATCTCCCTCTTTTTGCATCAAGGAATTAATACCAACCAAAGCAATTGCACAGAAAGTCCTGAGAAATGTCAGTTATTGGATTCCTTTTTGTTTGTGTTTTTGAACAGGACCTTACAAACGCTTTCCTGTTCTTGCTGTCAGAGACATATTGAAGGATGTACTTGCCAGTTACCTACAAGAGGAGAAATATGATGCAGAGCTGTGTCGGCAGATGACAAAGACAATATCTGAGGTAAAAAGACTGGGGCATTCAAAAGAAACTGCAACTTATCCAATATAAGCTGCTCCTGCAACACCCTATAGCGATACATATCAGATTCTGTACCTGGGGATTTCTGCTTTATCTATTCCGATTCTTTGGGTTCCCCCAGGTGATAAAAGCCCGTGTGAAGGACCTAATGGTTCCCCGATATAAGATCATCGTCCTGGTTACCATCGGCCAGCTCTGTGATCAGAACATGCGCATTAGCAGCCGCTGTCTTTGGGACGCGTCTAATGACACCTTCTCCTCACACACCTTCAAGAACAGCTCTCTCTTCGCTGTGGCAAATGTCTATGCTGTTTACTTTGAGTGAATCATAGACACTTATGATGATGACTGCCATGAACTGTAGACTCATTAACTGTGGGTTTTATCTTTATGACAGCATGACATGGTCTCCTGTTAATATTCATATCATGACGAATAGTCTTTGTCATGTTAAGAAAGTACACAGGACACCTAGTTATGCAGTGTTGGGAGCAGTTTATATGTTTGCAAAGAGTTTATATGCTTGTAAAGAGAGAGTCTGGAAGAGCTATAGTTTTCAAAAAATAGTGAGGATGTATGTTATGATGACCTGAAGCAAAGAGCAAACAGGTACCATATGTCAATATATATATATATATATATATATATCTAAACATTTTAAATAAAAGTTGTTGAATGGAATTTCATGAAAACATCCATCTAAAGCAGCTAAAGGTCACAATTTATGTTAAATTATTTTTGTTTCAACTAGCCCTTCGCAAACTAAGGTGTGTGCTTCACTGTAGATCTGTCTATTGCTGATTATTTTGATGACATGCGTTTTTCACAGTTGTGAACAGGTTCTTAATGCTACAGTTTGCATATTAAATTATATGTTTTGCCATATATAAAGTGATAAAACAAAAAATACATGGTGCTGTTTTGTTTTATTTTTGCTAGAATAGAGAATGATATCACATTACCATAATCATAATCTGAATGATTTACTGAAGATTTTATTCCACACTAATGAATCAATGGATGTGACGGACTGTTGATGAGCTCCTTGCAGTGTTCCCCTCTAGCACATGATGGAGAGGTCACTCTTCCGACAGCCTAGTTGACAGCACATCGTAGTCACAGCCTCGGTTAGGTCTCTCCGATGACGCTCCGTCACTGGCACCACATCCCTAGTCCTCAGCAGGTCTTGCTCCCAGCTGCCTGGCAAGAGATACCAAATCTATTCCTTGCACTGACATTTTGTCAAACGGTGTCAGATCTGGATTTGTGATATCAACAACAGAGTAACAAAGATAAATTCAAGCATCTGTATACTGACTGTGTGGTAGTGTCTCCTCCTCTCCCATCAGTCTTCTCCACCTGGATCCCCCACAGGTGTACACCACAGCCCGCAGAAACGCCCGTCCACACAGCCTCAGAGTGTGTGTGTTATCCTGTGTCCGGACCTCAGCTACACACAACACACACACCAGCATCACAAGCAGGAGTAGGGATCTCATGGAGGATTATTAGCTAAAGATGCTGAGATACTTAGCCGAGATACTCACTTCACACACACACACAAATGTCCTTCTTTGTTGACAGTCTAAGAAGACAGCTGTCCTGGTCTACCCTTTTATATAGAGTCGCTAGTGATGTCAGACCCTTTCTCTGGGTCTTTCTCAGGTGAATCCTATGTTTTGTCAACCGTGACAGTGACGCGAGTCCTCTTTGGTAATCATCATTTGGTTTTTAACAGCAGATGACTATCCGGCCATTTGGGAAATGTGTGGGAATCTAGGCCATCGACAAAATCAGTGATTAACTCCATCTTCTTAAATGTTAAAGAGAAGAATTGCTGTTTTACGTCAGTGAACTGCAGGGGCTTTATTGCCACTGATTTAGCAAAGTGTTTCCTAATGGACCGCTTGAGATATCCTTCATAAAACGGATTGAGGCAATGGCTCTCTACATAGCAACATAGTGGAGTTTGTGGCCACTATCTTGCAAGTAAATCAGCAATTCCAAGAAGAGACAATGGCATTTATGTATGTTATCAAACTGAACTGACTCATAAAATAGAGTGAACTTCTCAAAACAATCACTAGTTGAATAGGACACAAACATAATAGAAATTCAGAGTGAAAAATAATACAATGTGTATTAATTAAATTATTAAATCATTATCCCGACTAAAAACTATATGTAAGATTTAATTTTGTATGACATGAATACATCAAGATCTATTTCCATGAGGCTGCCGAGGAGGTTTTATATTATGCTGCAGGACTGGTGGGCGGGGCTCTGCATCCGGGATCTGTCGCTGACCCCCAGCGTGACCCTCCAGGATTGCAAACATGGCGGAGGTAGGAAAGTGTAATAAATATTCGGGAAAAATAAAATTGTTTTACAAGATAGTTGATTCAATCGAATGTATACGTTGTCCGTTAATCATAGAATTAATACACGAAATCGAGGATCAAATGATTGCGTTTCTAGATATTAGATACTTGTCATTTCTTGACACAATCATGTTTTGTAAACTTCGGATTTAGCTAACATTAGCTGCGCTAGCCGAGACGCCAGTTAGCTGGGGCGCTAGCGTTATGTCACTCGGCTTTTTAATTTATATATTACTTATCCATTGTAATAAACTTATCGGTCACGTAGCGGTAGTTTCAGGCCTTACATTTGTGGTGTATTGTTTTTTGCCCATTATTTGTAGCCTGTTATTAGTAAGCTTAACTTGAACGCGTTAGCTTAAGTATATCCAGGAGAATTAGCTTGCAACTTGTAATACAACTAAGCAAGTTAGCTAACTTAGTAAGCGCTCGCCTGCTCTAACTGTGAGTGAATGCAAGCGGTAAACACTAAACTTGTTGGTTATATTATCGTGCTTTGTTACCAATACTGTGATGCTACTTAGCTTTGTCTGTATGAAGTTATGTGACAGTGGTCTTTGTTCGTTTCCTGTAAAATTGAATCAGCCAGCTTTGAGGCCACAAGTTCAGGCGCGCTTTTTGTGCACTCCCACTCTGTCCAGTGCGGGGGTTATCCTCGAGTGACCCTAAAATGTCATTTTATATATTGAGGTGAAACGTATTTCTAATTGTACATCTAAGATGATATTTGTACCTGAAGCTGTTCATTAATTTATTTTTCTCGTTTGCGTTTTCCAGCCCTCCTTCGGGAGTTCGAGCCCAGGTACATCATTTTAAAGCTTTTCTGTTGCTGGTCAAATACATGACGTGTGTTTAAAGTAATTGTCCAAATTGTGATGCCTAATAATTATTCAACTTGATGCTTAATTTGATGTGTCTATAATTTCCTTATGGAAATGTTGTATCTTGTTATGTTTCCTGTTGTATGGGCTGGTAAAATTGTCTAAATCTTAAACTATTTTTTAATATATGGGTTATTTTCCTAGGAGGTTCAGCAGGTTCCGATGACCATGATTTCGACCCCTCAGCAGACATGCTTGTCCACGACTTCGATGATGAACGCACCCTGGAGGAAGAGGAAATGTTGGAAGCAGCGGATGAGACCAATGTCAACGAGATTGAAGATCTTGCGCGGGTGAGTTCCAGCACGGTTTTGTTTTTGTTGCCTCTATCCAGTGTGTGATACGTTTGATATGGGTTCTCCCCCAGGCTGTGTTTTACAGTACAGCAAGCAGCATCACTTTTTTTTTTATCAATAGGAGGGAGAGATGCCCATTCATGAGTTGCTGAGTCTATATGGCTATGGAGGTGGTTCACCTGCAGATGAGGATGAAGAGGAGGAGGAAGAACCTGAGGAGGAAGAGGAGGATGAGGAAGAGGAGGAAGAAGAGGACTTGGACAATGATGAAAGCAGCAGAAGCACCGGCGAGCTGAAAAGGAATGAGGTGTGTTTCATGAAGCTCCTGAAAATGATAAAGCTTCCAAAAACGTCGGTGGCTTTTCTGACTCGTATGAATACGTATGTGTGCGTGTGTGTTTCCAGGCTGAGGGAGTGAAGATCTCATCAGGACAGGATGAGGCCCAGGCAACCTGTGAGGTCCGCACACGCTCAGTCAGGTCCCTCGGCACGGCAGAACTTATTCGCCCACAGAAACTCAAATACTTTGAAAGTATGAGCCAGCTTCTCTCAGTGTTTTTCTCTATTTCCCTCTTGTCTCTACTTGTAGGAACTGTGTGGTGATTGCATGCGTTTCAAAACAACGTAAATTCTCCGGAATATCGGGGAGGTCAAGAAGGTTAAATGAATATAACATTGTGTTTCAGACAACAACGATGCAGAAGAGGAGTCAGATGAGGATGAGGACTATGTTCCATCTGAGGACTGGAAAAAGGTATGATGGATTTATCTGAATGTATCTGAATGTAATGTCAGATTACGACTGGATTTATACACTATATACTGTGCTGCCAAAGCCATTTCTCAGAAGAACATGGCTCACCTTGCATACTAATTTTCTTGTGTGTTACAATGTGCGCAGTGTCAGTTTACATGTTTATCAATCACTGGAAAAATTTATGTCGTTCAGGAATACAAAGAATACATAGAATATCCACAATGTATACATACATAAAGAAAAATCCCAAATTGCGAAGAATATTTATTGTGAAGAAGTGAACAAATTTTCTTGTTGATGTGTAAAGACATCTCAGTTGAAAGGGTGAGTTTAGGTGTGCAAGCAGATTTCACATTTTGAAGTAGTCTTCAATAGTAATTGTGTTATCTAAACTGTGTTCAACCTCAACAGGAGATCATGGTGGGCTCCATGTATCAGGCAGAAACCCCTGTGGGCCTATGTAAATATAAAGACAATGAAAAAGGTAAGTTGGCTGTGTGTGGTCTCACAATATTAATGTACATCTGCATGGCTAGGCTATAACGAAGACCCACCAGTGCTTCCTATCTGGGCCCCAAATCCATGAAAGTTGTTATGGTGTAAAAAGGTTGACTCTCATTCCTTGTTCTTTTTTAATCCTTACAGTGTATGAAAACGATGACCAGCTGTTGTGGAACCCCGAGTGTCTTCCTGAAGGCAAAGTGGTGGAGTTCTTGACAGAGGCATCGAGGCGAACCGGAGAGGAGAAGGGAGTGGACGCAATCCCAGAGGGATCCCACATCAAAGACAATGAACAGGTGAGAGGATCACAGCTCTTATAGCAATAGTTTGTATTGAAACAAATGAAGCATCAAGATGCTTTATTGTATTTGTGCATAGTTAACCGATCATCTGTATCTCTGCAGGCATTGTATGAACTGGTGAAATGTGACTTTGACACAGACGAAGCTTTAAGAAGACTGAGGTTTAATGTAAAAGCAGCTAGAGGTAAGCAGACTGTCGAGCCAAAATGTTCGACACATTTTCTTTTCCTCTACTGATTTCACAGGCAACATGTCTGAGGTAGCCCAATGTTCTGTACATTGGTCATCTGAGTTTTAGTTTTAGAAGGATTTAAATGCAGCTGCAGCATTAACACCTTTCTTCTCTGCAACAGAAGAGCTATCTGTCTGGACTGAAGAGGAATGTAGAAATTTTGAGCAAGGACTAAAAGCTTATGGGAAAGACTTTCATTTAATACAGGCCAACAAGGTAAGAGAAATGTCAAAAACCTACATCAATTACCTGATTTCAATAAATATGGCATGTGACCATAATTTGATAACATTGAATATTTTTAATTCTGACATTAATTTGATATCTTTGTTGATGTGTTTTGTTGTTATGTGGTGTGATGGGTGCTCAGGGTTGGAATCGGCTCCATTTCAACCTTGTGGCATTTTGAGACAAATCAAATTTCAAAGTTTGAGAATGGAGGAGTCTCTGTGAAGCTTCAGACTTTTGTCATATTCCCAAACCGTAATTTGATTTGTCTCTGAGTTGAAATTGAACTGAGTCCATCCCTACAGACAATGGTAATAATGGCTATTTCGTGTCTGCTGAATTAAATTTTTCAGGTGAGAACTAGGTCTGTAGGAGAATGTGTGGCCTTTTATTACATGTGGAAGAAGTCTGAGCGTTATGATTTCTTTGCACAGCAAACCAGACTTGGGAAAAGGAAATACAATCTTCATCCCGGTGTCACGTAAGTTATTTGTGATATAGAAGGTTTTATTTTCTGAAGTTGCTAATGTAAGTTTTTCTTAGACAATTTGCAGAATGCATTGCTAATATTAATATGCTGAATTATTAATTTGAGGAACCAAGTGAAATAGTTTCATTTTGCCATGTTTTTGTTAATATGTTTCAGTTATGGTTTATAGCTATATTATTGTCAATGCAATGCTCACTGGTGTTATGAGGTGATAGAAATTGACACAAAAACTGTGCTCCCGTTCAGTTTTGGTTACAGGGTGTATATGCTGTACCTAATGTGTTGCAAGGCTGTCATGTTTTATGTTCAATATTGTTTCAAGTATCCCAGCAGGTCAGTTGTTCAGCTCAGTGATATCTGACTTACAAAGACGCAGCAGGTTGTTCCACAAAATTAGGCAACAGATTTCAGATTTTATTGGCATTAGCGGGAAATTGCAACTCAATGATGTATTCATGAAACTGTGGATTGGTACACTACAGTTTCATGTGGCCATGCCTCACATGGCAGTAGGCCCTGCTCTTCATGCATCCCATTAAACAGATTACCCCAATTAGAGAGTGTAGTTTGGCACATTATTTTATTCAATGGCTAGTTTCAGCCGAGCTATTGATTAGTCAAAGACGCATTCCAACTGTGCTGATAATTCCCATAAAGCAAATCAAAAATGGAATTGGTTGCCATGCTTGTGATAACCAAGTAGCTAGTTGTCAATCTTTCTCGTTTTCTTGTTTTTTTATTCTTATGCATTATACTACCTTGAATTAAACTTTTCGGACAATACAATACAATACAATACATCTTAGCTGATGTGATTTTCTAGTGTTATCGGTAGGACCTAGCTGCAGTCAAGTTTGGGAAAAAGTGACAGCCCCAGCCCCACCTATGTTAAACCAGCGCAAGAGTTTAGGTTGTGTGTAACGGGCTGTGTGCTGCTGTGTGTCATCAGAGACTACATGGACAGGTTGCTGGATGAGACGGAGAGCGCTACATCCAGCAGGGCAGCGTCGCCCCCTCCAACCACCTCCAACAGCAGCGCCAGCCACTCAGAGAAGGAGGACAGCAGCAGTCAGAATGGTGAGCAGATATACTGTGTACATATATAAGAAATGAGTGCACACACACAGGTCTTGAAAGTCTTAAAAATGTCTAATTATAGTACATAAACTCAAGGCCTTAAATATATTTAAATGTATTCAAGTTGGATTGAAACCATTAATGTTGATGTAGGAGTACAACATTCATTTAAATGTAATTGTAGGAGTCTTAAAAATATTATGGTTTCTTGGTGCAGTTTTTCTAGTGAGAAGTCCTGCAGACCTGTATTCTGACATCTACAATTGTTTTCATTTTCAGTTGCAAAATCAATCTTGTATTTCATTCTGGCATCAAAACGCCTTCAAATTCTTGATTCTTAAATTTATCTTGAAACTTACAGACACCTTGCACACCATCATAGACTCTCTAGCCACTCAGTTTTCTCCATCTTTCTTTGGCAGGTATTGCAAGCCACATTTCAAGCTCAGTAGAAGGCCCTCAGTTGCCAGTAGCAAATCAAGTCAAACCTGAATCAGTCCAATCCAACGGTCCCTGCCATCCTCTGTTGGATGCTCCTCCTCCCGCCTCAGACAACGACTCCAACGGCTGCACTCAGCCCAGTGCCCCCAGCCACGACCGAAACGGTTCTCTGGAACCTCACCTAGACCACAGAGATGCCCCAGTGGCGTACGACAGGCCGGCCAAGAGGTGCAGGACCGAGGCCGAGCCGCTGGGCCAAAGTGAGGTGGAACCCTCCAGAACGCAGGAGAACTGAAGAGAAGAAGAAGACCATAGATGCTGATCTGGGCTCTTTTTTTTTTTTTTTTGCTACTTAGGGTTTGGGACAAAGGGGACGGGGTAGCCAAACCCCACTCAGCCCTCAAGCGCAGCAGCTACTCAGAGCAATGACTCAATGACTCACTCTAAGATAAGGTCAAAGGTCACTGAAAAGCATACCTTGAAGAAAACAACCAACCAAACCCCAGCTGGTCCTCCAGCGTCGGAGGGAAGGGCAGCGGCTTGATTGTAAAGGAGCACATGTTGGCCCCCCCACCCGCCTACTGACTGCCCCCAGTCCAGCAAAGCTCATCCCAAAGTACCACAGCTCCACCTGAGTCCTCATCCCCACTAAGACCATCATGTCATTCTACAAAACATGCTCTTCTACCCATCATCTTTATTCCCTTTTTGGAGACTGATCTTAAAATTTTGCCAAGAAAATGTTTTCTTTTTCTTTTTCTATTTGTATTCAAAGAAAATAAATCACCTGCGATATTTTTTTACACAAGAGATATTTATATTTTTTAAGAGAAAAAAAAGTACTATGATGGGTATTTGCTGTCCAAGCCATTTGAACATTTGAGGAAATAGGCAAGTCGTTGTTTAAAGGGTTATATACTTAAGTTGTCAAAAAGAGGCAAGGTAGGCAAACAAGTTAGATAGGCTGGTGCTGTTGCTAGCTCACTTTAGTTGCACTTTCATTGTAAGTTTCTCTTTATTGATAAGGAGTGGTGACGCAACCCAGCAGCATTACATTTCAGCTCCCCATTTTGGCCTCTACCATGGCTTTATGTTTGATTCTAAAAAATAAACCGATGGGTGAGCCCCCCCCCCAGGTTTGTTTGTGTAAAGCAGCTGACATCAGTGATGTCCTGTATTATAACTCATCAGTTAGAAGATCGCTGTATTTTTGGATTTTCATAGTCAGCGCTTTGCTCGTCTCCTTGTTTTTACTAGACAGAATGTCCGTGATTTTTAATGTAAAGTTTGTATAGATTTCTTATCTTGTGCAGTTGGTACACATTTTTGATAACTGTCTTTCATCTGTCTGTATTTTATGGTCTTCCTTGTATGCTTTCTGTTGAACAACCTCTTGCTTTTGTTGCTCTAAGATGGGATGTAATAAACAGTAGCCATTCCTTTTTCCTCTCCCACTGGCAGCATTTCCCATTCCTGTTTGACCTTGCTCATTCTGAAATGTTTGTTGCAAAAAAAACCTCATAACTCTTGTGTATAAAATGCCCCCGACATAGTGTAATGTGCTGCTTGCCTTTGGTTAGAAAACTGTTTCAAAAGTGCTTAAGTTCATGCAATGTTTGCTTTCTGGCCTCAGTACGTCGCTTCAGGGCAAAGGATTCCCAGCGGTTCACATAGACCACTTTGACGTTGAGGCGTGGTTTGGAAGAGCTGTATTTTTTTGGTACAGTAGCTGTTCTGTTTAATGCTTCAATGTTTTACTTTGTACTCCAGCTTTGAACTTACATTCACAAATTGTTAAGGTAAACAGTTTGTCTTTAATGCCTCAAATAATGTTGATTGTTGATTCATGTAGTCTTTTTCTTTCCCTTTTTTTTTGGATAAATGCTGTGTTGTAAGTTTTTCTCCATAAATGACAACATGAATAAAAATGAAGTGTATACCAAGACTGGCTGTGAATGGGATAGTGTTGGCTATATTTAATAAATGTATTAAGAATTACTCTGAATTGTTTTATTTTGATATTCCAAACAGTGTGCAGACTTGTATTGCAGCAACAAGCAACTCTTTAGAACTTGATTTTTTATTAGTTTCTCAAATGAATATTTACAATCATTAAGAAATAACGCAGTAAACTTATAAGGCACTTTGTCTTAATGATATATGTGTGTATATATATGTGTGTGTATATATATATATATAATATATATATGTGTATATATATAAACATCGCACAAAAAGTTCTGAACTTTGTGTTTGGTAGATTATTTCTCTGTTGTAACAATGCTTCTTGGCAATACATTTTATACTGTTGGAAAGCCTGTTTATTTCCCTTTTAAATGGTGCCTCATTTGTAAGGAACATGCATTTGTGGGATGAGCAGCACAGCTGAGTATGTGGGTTGCGCTCATGTAAAATTTGCCAAATCTTCTCTGCCAATGCCAAACAGCTTATTCTGCTGTTGCTATTGACTCTTGTTTGGTGTTGTTTGGTGGATTGGATGATTGAAGTCTATCAGTAACAAGGAAGAAACAAGACATATTGGCAATTTTACAATTTATTCATTTAACAAACAGTCAGGAGCCTCAGTAGCGTGTGGAAGAACCATACACAGCCACAACAGCCTGGCACCTCCTCCTCATGCTGGTCACCAGCCTGGTCACACACTGCTGTGGGATGGCATTCCACTCCTCAACCAGGATTTGTCGCAAGTCAGCCGACGTGGTTGTGTCGGTCACTCTAGCACGAACAGCACACCCAAGCTGATCCCATAAGTGTTCAATTGGGTTGAGGTCAGGACTGTTGGCAGGCCATTCCATTCTCTCTACTCCCAAATTCTGGAGGTAGTCTCTGATAAACCCCGCTCTGTGGGAGCGGGCGTTGTCATCTTGGAGGATGGAGTTCGGTCCCAGACTGTGGAGATATGGGATCGCCACTGGTTGCAGAATCTCATCTCGATATCTCTCTGCATTGAGATCGCCTCCAATGATGACAAGCCTCTTTTTTCCAGTGATGGAGATGCCGCCCCACACCATCACACTGCCTCCACCAAAAGGTGTTACTCTATCGGTGCAGCGATCAGCATAGCGTTCTCCCCGTCTTCTCCACACTTTGACCCTACGATCCAACTTCCGTAGGCAGAATCTGGACTCATCGCTGAACATAACGTTCCTCCACATGTTCAGGTTCCAGTGCAGGTGCCAATCAGGTACCTGATTGTCAGCACCTGGGGAAGCTCAAAACAAGAGTCAATAGCAACAGCAGAATAAGCTGTTTGTCATTGGCAGAGAAGATTTGGCAAATTTTTCATGAGCGCAACCCACATACTCAGCTGTGCTGCTCATCCCACAAATGCATGTTCCTTACAAATGGGGCACCATTTAAATGGCTTTCCAACGGTATAAAATGTATTGCCAAGAAGCATTGTTACAACAGAGAAATAATCTACCAAACACAAAGTTCCGAACTTTTTGTTCGATGTTTATATATATATATATATATATATATAAAAAAGAGAAAACCTTAAATGATTGCAACATTTTTTTTTTTTAAGATTTATTTTAGGCTTTTTATGCTTTATTTGACAGAGATAGTGTGAGAGAGAGACAGGAAGGTATGTGAGATAGAGAGGGGAGGACATGCAGCAAATGACCGCGGGCCGGATTCGAACCACGGTCGCAGCGGGAAGGACTGAGCCTTATGGTGCACGCTCTACTCGGTCAGTCACTGGGGCGCCCCAAATGATTGCAACATTAATAATTATCTGCTGACAAAATGTTTCACAATGAAGTACCTAATAAATGTATTAGATATTTAAAATTCATAGGATTGTAAATCACCATACACTGTAAGTATTCTCACACACACACACGTACTGGAACGTATTCCGTATGTAGTGGTTCAGTAGTTTCCCCTCCAGGAATAACAAGATGTCTGGGTGTGACTCTGTGGTTTATGCCTTTTCTGTCAAAATTAGATGCAAATATTTCAGAAACCTGTTACAAGCACACTTGATTTCATGCACATTACTCCATACTAAATCAAAAACAAAACCTGATGGCACACATTTATAATGAAGGTTACTAGACATTTTCACTTTTCTTACTTGATTGTTCCTGTGTGAAGGTGATGTAGGAGTACACCAGGCTTCCAGCAATGCTGCGGGAAAGAAAATTGAAAATATTAGATGAGCTCCTCAACAAACTACTACAGCACAGTTTGAAGGGGTTTCTTACCTTATGTTTAGACCGATAAAGTTGGTCCAGGTGAATATGTAGTCTCCACCAAACACCATTCCAAGGTATGTGATGAGAATATTCTGCGGGAATCACATAAGGAATTGCTGCAGACGCCAGTATTCCTCTTCATGAAATTTAACAACCAATAGTGGATTGAACCAGCTTGACATGACTTACTTTAATACAGCCCACAATGGAGGTGGTGAGTGCAGAGTTGTACTGGGTGCACAGCACTATGGAGTACATTAAAATGAAGCTGTCAAAGAGATTGGAGCGCTGTTAGACAGGAACCACACTATGGGATGTTATGTATTAGTGAAGTAATGATGCAAAAACAGGTAGAGGAGCTTACCCCATGACACAGGAAAGCGCAAACTGGACAGCAAACAGCATGTCGGACCATCCATCAAACTCCAACGCCTGTGCACAACACACACACACACACACACACACTAGTACAGCAACGCTCTAGTTGTCAGACACTGAAATGAACTAGGATACTCTAAACACCTTACCATGTTCAAGTCCCCTGCATAGTATGCGTATGCCACAGTAGGGAAAATCATGATCAAAGCGTTGTAGTAGAGAAGCCCATATTTCCCCAGCTCCTGTGAGAACAGCAGCACACAAACTTGCAGAAAATATATAACAACAGCGTAACAGAGTGAAACAGCTTAACAGCGAAGAAGAGTGAATAGCAGCTACCTCACCTTGGAATCAAGTTTCTGCTTCACATACGCCCCGTTGGCCGCAGTCAGAACATTGTTCAGCATGATGAACACATAGCCTTGTAGGTCAAAGGCTAAATCAGCACTACAAACAGAGAAAGTCAAAGCCTGAAGTATAGCCTGGGTGGATCGATCTGTTTACCTCAAATATGCATGAAAATGCAGTAGTCTCCACTGACTGGATAATGTAAATGTTTATTATAGCAAGTGGAGCTAGGTGGGCATCTCACCTCGCAGCGATAAAAGCACCAAAGATCATGGCAAACACTGTGATCTTCACAGACCTGGAGAAGGTTTTTCTGTCCGGAAAAGCAACAGGTTATTGTAATTGTGCTGAGGACAATGTAGTCAAAATAATGTGCAGGTTTAAGGGAATTCTGGTTATGCGGCACAAGGAAATGAAGCTAAACTTACTTCAGCAAGAGTCCCTCAAACACCATGGTGAGAAAAATAGAGAACCTCCTTAAAACGGTAAACATGGGCAGACTAGGACAGGAGAAAAACAAGCTGTCATGTTCTGCTGCCTCATATCAGTGACATGAAGTTACAATATATAATACAAGATGAGGTAATGACTGGACAACTAGTTCTTACTTGAGGCGTTGTGTCCCAAACAGTCCTGATATCTGATTCCCAACATACAGGAGAGGTAGAGGAAACATCTGGAAAGACAGCAAACAAAAATATATAGTTTTGATTTTTATATATATTTGTTACTGATTTGATATTTATATTTGACCAACAAACTTAAACCTCACCTTGTTCGGTATACTCAAATCCATATCTGGAAATGTGATAACACCTAGCGCCTTTGCAACCCTCAGGACTACAATTGTAGCCAGCATCTGCAACATGATTTTAGCAGGGAAACGTGTCAGGGTCTCTTGTTTAAGTGCATAGGGAACATTGGTAACTAAAACTGAATGCTTAGAGAAACTTACTTGGCCAATTCCAACACATGTTGATGAAGGAAATCTGCAATGCATGTAGACAATGGTATGAGTGGAAGTAAATGGTCAGCAGAACTACAAGAAACCTCAACTGTCCTTTCACTAATACACAATTAATGGCCTCTAATAATGTGCTTCATCTTTTGAATACATCCATAGACCACCACTAAGTCAGTACATGAATAAATTCTCATTTGGATTCTTCCACTTCATTTGCATAAGTTACCGTGTGTGTCATCTCAAAGTCTCTATAATGCTGTCTCTGGTCATCCTTGAGCAAGATACGCCTCCCTGCCCCTCCACAGTCAGTATATACCCATCATTAGCATAACTGTCGGTCTCTCCCAGCCCTTCACTTCCACTATTATCTGCTATCAAGGTGGTTCAACGTCCAACCGACGCTCCCTTACCTGTAGCTGGTGAGAACGCTTTTGTTGACAACAACGATCAGAAAAGAACTGAGTCCGTAAAATCCAGCAGCCAAAAGCTTCAGTAATACCACCGAACTGTCACCGGTTGCCTCTCTTTTGGCATCGTCTTCGGTTGATACTCTTTTATTTGAGAAGTTTCTGTCACGACGCTTGTAGACTTCTACCATGACTTACGTAATAGCGGTACACACACACAGCTGGGCGGGGCAACTGAACAAAAATGCTGAAGTTTGTCCACATAGTTCATATCGCGAGACCAGAACAGTGCAGAGTGGGGAATCCTCTTGCACGTGCGTTTATTTGGCTTTACAGGGTGAACACGGAAGTAAGTACAAGTGAGACCTCTCGCTTTAATTGGAAACTCTCTGTAAGGTTTCACTCCAAGCTTTAGTAAAAACCTGGTGAAAACCTTACGGTCTGAAAACCGCTCAGTGTCTCCACCGTGTGGACTACACTGAAATGTACATTTGCTGGAAATACATATTCCTTTGCCATTTACAGAATCTAGAAATATAACCATATCGCGCGCTGTCAGTTTAAAGTTACGGTGTCTGTTTTTAAATGCCTGTTAGAACAAATGTAAGACCATAAAATTAGATAGCTACCACTTGCTACCACCAGCTACCATCCTGACACCTGCTCTAAATGGTACTTGACAAATATGTAAATCATGTCGCGGATTAGTATTTAAGTCATGACTCATCTTAAGACCTTTGCTGTTTGTTTTTTTAATAGTTCTGTTATTGAGGGCAGCTTCACCTATGTTTCTGAAATGTTGACATTTTCAGGTGTTTTGGACTGAAATATCAGGTAGCACTGAGAAAACACAATTTTAACACCTCTGAAACTATCCAAGACCTAAGGCTAATATCCAACTGTATTTAAGACCTTTCAAAACCTTGAATTTAATTTAGTATGTTTAAAGACTTTTTTTAATCACAGTCCAAACCCTTCTGGACCCAAGTTAATATCCCACCCCAATCTAAATTGGATTCATAGGGAAATTGTGTGGTTAAGGCTTCA
This sequence comes from Centroberyx affinis, assembly GCF_046629955.1. Lineage (NCBI taxonomy): Eukaryota > Metazoa > Chordata > Actinopteri > Beryciformes > Berycidae > Centroberyx > Centroberyx affinis. The sequence goes on along the minus strand of NW_027279093.1, from coordinate 49,901 downwards.
TAGGTTTCACAAAAAGCAATAAAGAGTCCACAGCACATTTGTTTACACCTTTAAAATCACAGTATTGATTTCACACAACCCAACAGCCGTGGGCAGAATACATGTAACACCTCTAAAGCAATTTATTAGAACAGGGATGTTTGCAGAGAAGTTTTACCGTCATGTGGCTCAAACAATCCTACAAGAAAACTGCTCCGGCCGTCTGCATCAGTGCATCACCAGCAAGTCTTTCCAGAGCACAGCATATAAAGCTTTCAATTCACTTAGTCCCGTCTATTCACCCACCCCTTCCCTACCCAATGAGAAATGCACCCGCTTCATTAAAATAAAATGCTCGCTGGAAATGCACACACAGGGGGCTAAAAGCACCATTAGCTTACATTACATTCTGTAGCTCTTGCTTGGTCCACAATGACCGGCAACATTTCTTTCAGACAAATTATGCAGTGGTGCTGCTGTACTGATAAAAAAAACTAAACAAAACAAAACAAAAAAGAAGAAAAAAAACAAAACAAAACAGCAAATATGATTACAATAGGGAATAAACATAACAAAAACAATCTTCAGAGTACTGGTGCTGATAAAAACCAAGTGCTTCTGAGATCTAAAAGACATTACCAATACTCTAAGTGCAAGATATGTCCATGGTCTACCTATCATTCTCACCTAGATTGAAACAATCACTTCTCAAAATACAATGTGAACTACTTCAGGCAAGAACCTGCAGTCTACTGTTCGAGAGAATGGCAAGTTCATAGCAGAGGAATACTTAAACTCTAAGTAACTACCTGTCAAATTCACACATTCGCCCTCTCACACTTTGTTGCACATGCACACACGCACGCACACGCACACACACGCACACATACTCACACACACACACACACACACATATCCTTAACAAAAAATACAATATTTGCTTAGTGGTCCTGAAGTTACTAGTAGTACAGTCTGTATGACCTAAGAGGACCAGCCTAAAGATATATATTGGGCCCTGGGACACCCTGAAAACACAGGTAGCACATCCGGATCAGGGGATACAAAGCATTACTAACCACTGGTCCACCAAAAAGAGGCAAGCTATCAAAAAAGGAAAGAGGCATTTACTTTCACTGCACAACAAGCAGAAAAATACCAAGCTTTAGTAGGAAGTCCCTTTGCCTGGCTACCCATCCTGAATTTGTGCTTGCAAAGGATGGGTAGTCAGGAGAAGAGTAATTACACTTTAGATGCATGTTAAACCATACTTCAGATACCTAGTACAAGTTTCCTAACTGTAGTGTAGCTCTACCACATCAGTGTGTATTACTGGAAAAAAAAATATGACCCCATAAAAAGTCTTGTCTAAGATGACCCCATAATACTGAGTTGAAGTCATGAGGAGAGTGAGCACAAAAGCTTCAGGGGAAAAAGAGACGCGCACACTTCAACCTAACCTGCGGAAATGCATATATTCAAGCAGCACAAAAAATATCAATGAAGTATGCATAATCTCTGAAAAAAAAACACTGTATGAAAACATCCCTGCTTTCATGTCCCTAAATACAAAACTTCTACCAATAATTTGCTTCAGTGTAACAAGAGGTCCTTTTTCCGCCTTTTTTTTTGTCTTTTGTTCTCCTTTAAAACAGGTAAAATTTCAGTCCTCTGGTGGTGTGAGTGGTATGGGATGACAGTCTTTTTCGTCATTAAAATCTTTTTTTTTTTCTCTGTTTTCTTATATACTTGAAGATGTGGTAAGCATGCAAGCCTCGTAGAGGAGGGGCCCGGAAGGGCTGATGGGTGGGCTGGTGGTGGAAAAGGAGCCTCAGGCCAGAGCCGGGAAGGCCTCAGGATCATCCACGTTGGGGACTGACACTCCACTTGGCTGATGGGAAGCACACGGGAAAAAGGACAATGTTAAGAGTGTATAGGACAAGAGAGAGACAGGTCCGGGGACAACAGTTTCAAATTAAACTTAAAAGTAGAGACAGAAAGAGCCAGAGAGGTGTGTTTTGGTAGAACTCTTCACATATTAGTAGGGCTGCAACTAACGATTATCGATTAATATATTGACTGTTTTTTTTTTGATTAATCATTTAGTCTATAAAATTTACAAACAAAACAATGACAGCTACCAGAGCCCAAAGTGATTCTTCATATTGCTTACTTACTCTGACCAGCAGACAAAAAACCCCACCAAGTATTCATTTTATTAATGATATAAAACAGAGAATGACAAGCAAATCTTAGCACTTGTGAAGCTGTAACCAGCAAATGTTTGGTATTTTTACTTGATTAATGACTACATCTATTAATCCATTATCAAAGTTATAATCAATACATTTTCTGTCAAACGACTAATCGATTAATCAACTAATTGTTTCAGCACTACATATTAGACAGTTGACTATTCTGGATGGTAAAGAGAGCAGTTTGGAGCAGATAGAAATATTCCTCCTTAATCGGCATCTGGCTACAAGTGGACACTCAAAGATCCAAAGATCACACAACTCAGCACCATTACTACAGAAAACCACCTCAACAGTGACACACAGTATTTTCAGTCTGTGCCTTTGTGTCAACACCTACAGCATGTAGCCACCAGTCAGTCACCACAGGGCTCTAGTGGTCCACAGCTGCTTTTCTGGGTCAGTGGCTTTGGGCTCATGGCCACGCGCTGCCTTTGTGGTCAATGAACAACATCAACATTCTTTCACGGTTTTCCTTCAACTAAATCTTTTGTGAAGGAAGTTAAACCTTTGCTGTTGGCAGTGACGACAGCCTTCATTGTTGTTACCTTTTCGGAGCGTCCTCCCCCACGTGCTGGCCTGCTGCCTCCCCCGCCGCGCCCTCCCCTGCCTCCGCGAGCACCCCCACGCCCGCGCCCAGGGCGGCCAAGGTCTCCGAAGTTGATCTCCAGCTGAGATGTGATGTCGTTGGCTGGCTTGCGGAAGTGGTGGTCTCCGGCGTCCTCAGCGTTGCCCTGACGACAAGCATGTTAGATGTTAACTGTACTCTATTTCCACGCAGTAAAAATGTATATACTATTCTCAGTATATTAAGATGTGTTAAAGCGCCCACCATTATGTAGTAAATGCTTTCAAAACAGACAGCGTACACTGATTTTCTTTAGTGGATTGTGTGGTTAAAGATCAATGTGAGAACAGGCACCTTGTGGTACAGAGGGTGTGGTTCTGCTTCCGTCTCTGCGGCATCAATCAAAGCACCAACAGGCCTCTGAAATTTAAAGACAAGAAAAGATATCTGAGCAGTCGTGTCATGTCACATCAGCTGGTGAGAAAAACAAGGTAGCTTATGTGTGCCTAGCACTAAACGAATGCATGCTACACAGAAAGTAAGGCACTAGCAACACAGAAAGTCTAAGCTGGTTGTTTCAATTTCAACACATCAATTAAGAACAAAAAACATTGCAAGCTCTCTATGCTGTCAGCTTTTGAACCCAGCTCCTTCATAGTATATGAATAAAACAAACTTGGACCCAACAAATTTCAAATAATTTTAGAACACTTTCCAAACTCCCTTTTTTAAAATCTCAAGTTGCAGAGAAAATGCAACCTGCAGCAGACTCAGTATTTTAGCCTCCAATGTGAAACCTGTAGCTAAGAACCTTGGGGTGTCTTTAACTCCAACTTTTGACACAGGTTAAAAGGCATGCTTTCTGCAGCTGAGAACTATTAAAAAAATGAAACCACTACTACGCTCAGCTGACTCAGAGAAAGTCATTCATGTATTTATTTCCTCTTGCAACCCTCTACTCCTGTCCAACCCAAAATTCTCTCTTGTGCTCGCCGCAATTGGAAATCTTGTGTTGGTTATCCAAGTCCTGGGCCATTTGTTTGGTCTCGCATAACTACTTTCCCTGATCTCAATGAGACCACGACCACAATCCCAATCTTATACCAACCCCAACATCACTAACAACACTACCAAAACAAAAAATATACAACAAGAACCACATCAACAAAAATAACCAGCCTAACAAACCCACCGCGGTCTGTGTACTGAATTCAGCACTTATTTTTATGTGTTGTCATTTTTTTCCTCTGTATATTGATTTGTAAACTCCACACTAACTACAAATAAATTTTCTATTATTATTATACTCATCTTACAAAACACCATGTTATGTTTTAAAACTCATGTTTGAAAAGGCAGAAATACAAAGTATAAAACAAGATTGTCATTCCTCCATACTTGTATCTCACACTACTTACGTCTTCACTCTTGGACTTGTGCAGCACGTATCCTTTCTTCCACTGGCTGTCCGCTCCCTCATTAGGCTTACGAATGTTGAACTCCACCTTGGCGCGTTCCTTGTCCTGCATGGCCTTCCACTCATCCAAGGTCATCTCTTTGGGGCCCTCGTCCTTCACTTCTTCAACCTCATTCTCCCTGGAAGTAGAACAGTAGAACAATGTCAGAATGACACCTCAAACTGCCAGCCCTCCTTCCTCTATTCAGGTTCTCTAATCTTGAGGCCAAACTGTTAGCCACAATGCACATCCCTTCCATCCATCTTTCCATCCAATAGTGGTAGCAGAGTAGTCTCCATGTGTTGTCCTCTCCATATGGAGCAGCAGTGGCCCGATACCAAGGTCCTCTCATATCACTGAACTCCTCACCCTATCATGCAGACTGAGGTCCGCCACCCTGCAGAGGAACCTCATCTCAGCCGCTTGTATCCACAATCTCATTCTGATTGGATGAACATACCACTTGTTGGGCTGTCCTTGGTTTCTGTCCCAGGTTTTCAAACTGGAAAAACATGGCGGCTTGTTCGTAAACTCTCTTTTACTTCACCTCAACAGTCCAACGAAATCTGTTTCTGAAAATATTTGAGGAAAGAAATATGCCTGTTGCTGAATCTTGATTAATTTTAGATCTATAACACTAGCAACAGCTAGTTTAAAAGTTTGGTCACAAGGTTCAGGTGTTTCAAGAGGCAGTGAGTCATGTTGGACACCCTTGATTTACATATTATTCAGATCAAGTCTACCACACGCAAATATGGAGCTGCCAATGTGACACACCACCTCTTGAAACTTGCTGCACTGCTACCAGCATCCACTGCATGACCACTTACATAGAAGCGTGGAAATGACGCCCCTCACCAGAATTGATCAAAATGTACCATCACTCATGAATAAGACTGTAATGTGAATAATGTACATCCCATTTGTGCTAAACCTTTGTGAAGAAAATGCAGAGACAGAAATACTGGCTGTGACACAGAACACCTGGTGACTTCCATCTTATTTGAGACTGAGACTTGTAGAGACTGGTGACAGCGTTGCTGGGCTGGCAGACCTTTGGTGACAGGTACAATCTACAACACTACTAAAACTAGCGCAAGAACTGCTGTTTCAGTGAGCGCATCTGCAGGGTGACTGAACATGTGAGGGGGAAAGAAACAGCTCATCACCCGGGGGCGTCTACAAACACAGTAAATCTGGGTGGAAGTGGCCATCGAGAATCACAACCGAAAGCAAAATGTGCGCTTACACTTTTCAGATACTCGTCAAACTTTCTCAACTAAACCTACAGGAAAACATCACAGGGGCTCAAACAGTGCAGTGAGAGACAATGCAAATAGGGCAAATAATCTGGTGCTGAAATTTCTGTACAGGTGAGTTTCCTATTGCTGAATATTCAAATAGCACCTGAAACCCGACCGGCTCCGACAGGAAAAGAGCACTCACTTGTTCTCAGAGTCGGCAGGCGGGTGCTCCTCTCCCTCTGGGGTCGCCTCAGGAGCAGCAGTCTGTTCAGCCTCACTGGGAACAAAGACACACAACCATCTTGTCAACACAGCATTTATATATATTTTTTCTATTATTTGAGGTTATTTAGTGGAACAGTGCATGTTTGGAGCGACAGCCTTGGTGCAGGTTTCAACATATCAGTGGGATTGACTTGCTAATGATTTAGCCAGTGATTTAGGGGAGGAAAAAACAATAACATATCTCAAAGTTGCACCACTTGCTGTCTATGTTTGCCAATTAAATTGTCCTGTTAAATGTACATTAGCCATTGGATACAACTGAAAAATCATATGTCCGCCAGCTACATCGGCTTGCAGCTTCCCTAATGCTTGCATTTATGGAGCATGTATCTGTGCCTGAAGACTCACCTCACTTCCTCCTTCACATTGCCCCAGTTGTGCGAGCCACTGCCACCGCGCTTCTCCTCATTTTTCTGACTGAAATGGAAAGAGAAACACATCATGCCACATGTAAACACTCAAGAAAAAACTTAGCCCGCACAATGCACAGTAACTTTAAAACTAAGAACAACCCTTGCACCCAAGGCTCATGATGTTATGTAGTCAAAACTAGACTTGAGTGCATGAATATGTCTCCACCCAAAACTAGAAATAACAAGATCCACGTTTAATCTGCAAGGTCATTCTGAGTATCATTCTGGAGATACTCTATTGGCTTCAGCAGTAGCGTGGGTGTGTTTTTGGGAATATCGGTACCTACTCCGCTTCAGAGCACAACTGTTAAATGAAGCTCATTTAGGTGTTGAAGCTGAAATTAACTATTAGCTAGCTAATAAAAAAATGGATGTCCTGCAAAGTCAGCTGGCCATTGATTAGCCTAACTTCTACCACCCAGGGTTTAAACATTATTGTAATTCCACTTTCCTCTTTCCCTCCAAAAAAAATGTGCGACTCCTTTCACATCCTGTTGCCAACAGAAGCGATTTGTCAGTCGGGCTTTAGTTTCAAACAAACCAAAAGCGCTGTAAACAGTGTGAGCTGGTCCTGGCACTCACTGCCTGCCAGTGCTGTGAGCAAATAGCAACGAAAGAGCTCAGGGAAGCACGTCTTGCCGATAACACTGATACTCTAGTCTTGGATGGATTGTAGCTTTGGGAAGTAGCTGTTCCTATTCACAGATTAACTGGTCTGCTAAGGACCCAGTTCAGGACTGACTCACGTTTTGTCGTTGCCGCTGTGTCTGTCGAAGTCTCGTTTCCCGCGGGAGTCAAAGCCGTCTCCTCGGCCCATGCCCCGCCCCCTTCCACCACGCCCACCCCGGCCGCCACCACGCCCTCTCGGGGGCCTGTCTCCAGAAGGCCTGACAGACAGAAACAGACACACTCACTTAGTACAAAGCACATAAACATGACCTTATCGGCACAATGATCAGCAGTACTTATCTGTACAAGCGCACAGTGACACACATGCATGTTTCCCAGTGTGGTCTTTATGTCAGTGGTGATAACATGAACACCAAGAACAGCAGTTCAGTTTCCAACACTAGTGGGTTACAGATCGCTGGGCTGCGATGTTGAGGTAAGTGGGCTGAGATCACATAAGAAAATCAATATCTGAAAGCAACACTAATCTCAGCGTACGCCCCCACATTGATCCTATGATCACACTAGACAGCCTTGGGCTTATCAGCACGCTTAAATATGCTATTCATCATTCATTACAGCTACTCACTTGTCTGCAGAGAACTCTCCACCTCCCTCAGGCTTGTCCTCGGTGGGCTTGTCGAAGCGGCGCTCGCGAGGGGGTCTCCGGTCCGGCCTCCTGTCTCCAGGCCGCCCCTCGCCCTGCCCGCCCTGATGCTGGGAGCCAGGCTGGCCCTGCTGGTCTGGCCTTCGGCCCACCCGCCTGATACCTGCCATCACACACACACGTACACAAACTATTGAGATGAACCTATAACATTCATTTAATCAATCATGAATGCTGTTTTGAACACCTGCAGAGTAACATGGCTTGTTCCTCTGGTTTGCTAAGAATAGGCCTACATAGGACAATTAGTCAACTCCATTGGTGTGTGTTCAATCCTGAATATAGTCATCTGTGCATGTTAAATTGTCAACTGCTTATTTTTTTTACACCATAAACACACACAAGAGTATGCTCATTTTCAAGTGAAGGAGCTATTTAAGTTAGTGATGTTATCAAAATGTATCAGTCTTGGCCTGTTGGTACTGACCGTTATCTCTCCTGTCAGCAGCTCTATGCTACAACAACAACACAACACAACACCACAAAGCATGCAGCACTGAGCTACATTGCAACATCATTACTGGCTAACACAGACTGGGCCCCTCTCTTGTCACAACTCGGCTCGGCTGCTGATGACTTCAACTCGTTATTAGACGAGAAAGAACATTAAATGTGAAAATATTGTATTCACACGAGACAACATCAATCCAAACAACGGACCTGCTGTTTTGTTTTCACACCACTCACGTGAATATCTTATGTTATCATCTCATATTTGGTTTGCATAGCTCGCTGCTACAAGCGACCTGCGTAGCAAGTGCATGGAGCATCATCTACCAGGCAGCGACCCAACGTTACACCATCCTGGCTGATGCTAGTGGAAACTATTTCTGCGACACAGGCTCGCCACTTTGCACAGTACTTTATTATGGGGAGACGTGAGCATTGTAGTTATCCTCTGTGACCAAGACATCACGTCTCATCTGTGCTCAGTCTGTAAGGACCGCAGACAAAGTGTCTGTCCTCTAATTGATAACAACAGGACAGGGTCCATGTTGACCTCATGCTGTGCTTCGCAGAGACCCAACAGCAGGCTAGCAGCTGAGCTAGCAAGGAGCTGCACATGACAGTTCACCACAAAAACGAAAATAAAGATGCAACTCACATACGTGAGAGCATACACAGTTTACCTTCTTTCTTCAGGGGGACTGGAGCCTGAGACTCCTCCTTCTTGTCCAGGAGCGGGTTCTTTCTGTCCTTCTGTGACTCTTTCTTCGGCTGCTTGGCGGCTTGAGCTGCGGTCTTGGTGGAGCCGGCGGCGGCCCCCTCCTTCTTCTTGTTTTCAGCGGCTTTCAGTATCTCGAACGGATCGGATTCATCGTCCAATAACTGGTCGAACCGGTTGGTTACGACGCAGCCGAAGCCTTCTTGCAGGTGTCCGGGCATGATGGCGCCCCTTCAACGGGATTCACCTCCGATTCTACGAGGCTTGATGCGAACAATTCGCTGGATGCTGCCACAAGATGGCTGGGAGACCTACCCCTTCTCTTCCGGCGCGAGCAGCATCCGGGACATTCTGCAGCGCGCACCAATCTAAACACAGGCTGTCAGCAATGTTTTTATTTACATTATGTAAGACTGTGTTTTCATGTCCTCCTAGAATATTCCACTTTCTAATTTCTAATAAGACATCAGATGCAAGGAATGCTTTCATTGTGTTCAATAAGGCCGGAGAGTTGCATGGCTGTGGCAAGTTGTTCTATATGTTATATATAAAGTTATATATGAAGTATATATTAAATAGCTATATTAAATATTGTGTATTAAATCTGTGTAATAAATGTATAACTTAAAATAAAAAAATATGCATGGATGTATTGAAATAAACTCCCCATTGTTTGCTTACAGACAAATTTCCAAAATCATACACCAAGATGTATATATATATATTTTTTTTTGTAAAGTTTATTTGAGGATCCTGAAAAGCACTACATGGATACAATTATTATGATTATGATTATTTTCATAAACAATGTCACTGTCTAGGAGTACACTGTGTGTGCAGCTGTGACCCCAAGCTGATCCTACAGACATGCATATCAGAAGATTAAGTGGGATTTGTCAGTTTATAAAAAGCAGCAAATGGTGTGGGCAGGGCAAGCCGGGGCATGCTGAGAAACAGCTGGTGGTAACATATCTGACAAGTCTGCCTTCTGTAGAATCAGTACTCCAACACACCATAAAGGAAGCTCTACAGCTGTCATCACACTCCTGAAGGATACACAGACACCAAGTCATGTAGGATGGAGCTTGTGTTTTGAGTTATTTCACAGTTAAAAAGAAAAGCAAATAAGTTGCAAATCAGTACGACAGCCGTTGGAGGCTGTCTGCCACAAGCCACATGACTCATGTGACAAGCAATTTAGCGAGCATAGCATAGCCCGTCCCTGATGTTGCCCTGAAGCAGTTTTGAAATTTGAGCAACAGAGGATATCAGTAACATAAAGCTTAAGTGCATAAGGGATCTTGACACAAGGCAGTGTTGTGTTGCAGTGTGCTATTTTGAACTACGCCCTCCTCAATCAGTTGAAACCGGATTCATTCATACACTTTGTTTTGTCCTGACAGCCTATTATTGACCTTGATAGTCATTTCATTTATTTAAACTAGCCATTCATCTCAGGTAATTGTGCATCATGATTTATGGATTCTGGTGAGCACTAGAGCCACAGATGACAACTGGTGCTGGTGGTGGAGGAGGTGCAAGGCCTCAGGAAACCACAGCATAAACAAACAGCTCATTAACGTTGGTAAGGTTACGCTGGGAAGCCTGTCGTGAGAGAAACATGATATCGCTATCAGGTTAGGCCACAGCAGGCGGCGGTATCTATATTACAACAGAAAAACACAACAGACGAGAGCAACTGCTGCTTTTTTGGATCTCAAGCATTTGGTGAACCCTAAAATGATTGTTTTTGAGAGTGTGAACACAGAGACAGCTGGTTTTGATTCAATGATGGAAAAATGTGGCATGTCAGCCCATGTGACAAAGAGTGTTATTGCCTTGATTAATTACATTTTATTGGCCAAAAATGTAAAAACAAGAATAGATTCTGTACAGTGCAACATTGCATGGGTTTGCAAGCTAGGGCAAGCAAGAAAAACATTTCAAAACAGGTTGTGAAAGTTAAAATAGCAAATAATTAACTAATATAATTGACACCTCAAACAAAACAAAGAAGAAGAAAAAAATTACTTAGAAAAAAGTAAAAGTTCCTCTGATATAGTCAATTTAAAGAAAAATTTCCTGAATACAAGAAGGGGATTATTGGAGGTGTGTGGAATGTTGCAGCTGAGGTGTAACTATTAATTTTTATGGTTTCATTTTCACAGTAAGGCTTCCTTTTATTAAGTAGATATTGCTCAATAAACGGGCATGATTATCTTCTCAAGTGCTGTAAACCGTGATGGATTTAAATAGCACACAGCTATAGAGGAATAAAGTGTCTTACCCCTGACCGACTGACCTGAATTTATCTCTTAATGCTCAGAACTGCATGGCGAGAGCACCGTGGGTTACATAAGTAATTATGGAAGAGTAATAGCAGCACAATTATCATCTATTCATATTTAGCCAAATCCACAAAAAGCTCTTGGAAAATAAGAGCAATGTGAATCAAAGAACTCAGAGGGAGTGAATCAGCACCATTGATCACTTCATTGTGTTTGATTATTTAAACAGACGTCAATGATGTCCAAGCCTGGTCTCTTTTCTACCATCAATGTTTCAGTGTATTATGTTGCCAACTTCTTTTGATGTGATTTAGGAGTGGCTTCACTGTCTTCCTGTAGATATGATCCATGGTCCCATTACACAGATCTGAACAGGTTGTGACCTTAATTGAAGTAGAAGTATGGCTGTGCTAAAATGCACATACCCATTAGAAACTGCATGTGGTGCATTTCCAGAGAGCAACACTTTCCCTCCATCACACTGAAATTAGGCCACACCTCTACTCGGTCTCATTGAGATACTGTCGATGGGCCTCCATGTCAGCATTTTCCTCACTCAGTTTCCTTCTAACTACTTTCTCAAGTTCAACCAGTTTCACATAAAGGACCTCAGACATTCCATCTTCAACATCCATCTGAAACATGAACACAAAGACACAGGAGATCTAAATGAATTGCATCTTTGGTAGACTTCAGTAGTATTACGTCTGTGGTAGCACAGGCCTACAGTCACTTACCTGTCGAGGCTGTGTGTAGTTTGTTCCGAGGCCCGATGTTAAACTGTGATACTTTGCTCTTGGGTCCAGAGACTCTGGCTTTTGAAGAAACAGCCAGTGCTGTGAAAGCCAAAAGCACAATTCCATATTCATAGAAAATTCATTGTTACAATATGAATCCTAAAAGCATTTTAACAAAGACACACTACATACCAAGGCCTCTGCTCCATTGTACGGTGTTAGTGTGAACGTGTTGGTGAAGATCCTAATCTGTTCAGCACAACAAGAAATACAAGAATGTTAGCATGTTCATAAACTCCAGTCAAGTCAGAAAAAGAACATTAGTTTTTGTGAGAGTTGTGAGAGATGGAAGAAAAAGAAAAACAATCTCACAAGCCACATGATAGGCATGATGAGGGTCCAGAAGAAGGAGGGGAGGATGCCATAGGTCAGATTGGTCATCACCAGTCCTGGGCATATCACAGAGGAGAACAGGCCCTGCCAATCAGAAAAAAACCCACAAAAATTATGGTTTTAACCAACCAGATACATATTTATTTATTTTAGGTAAGGAATAAATCTGTCCATTTTCAACCTGCATTATTTTCCATCTTACCAATCGGTTCTGACCAAAATCTCATCAATCGCTTCAGTATAAAGCTACTTACGTCTTCCTTGCCTGGATGCACAGTCCTATAGGGTCAATAGACAGCCCAAAAATCAACCCCAGAAGCACCCAAAGCATGTCTTTTTCAAAATATACTGTAGGCTCTCACTCTGTAATAAAGAATGTATATATCAATGCCAAGAGGCGGCAAAGAGTAATGGAGGAAGTGCTAAAGTAATGGCCGAGGTAGCATTAAAACTGCATGAGAAAAGCATGACTTAAGAACATTTTCATTTAAATATTTTTACTGACATGTCTCAATACGAAGTGAGCAGTCAATGTGCTGAGAAAGACATACTTTGGGTACTTTTGGGGTTGATTTTTGGAGTGTCCACTGGCCCTATAGGACAGAGCTGTGCACCCAGGCAAGCAAGATGCAAGTAGTGAAGCAAGCAACTGACAAGATTTTGGCCAGAATGGAATGGTATGATGGAAAATTATGAGAAATTAGGATCCAGGTTGAAAATGGACAGAGTTATGCTTTAACTTTAGTTTTGAAAATATATGATTACAGCATAGGAGACAATTCTGGCACTTTGACTTGTCATAGTATACATTAGTGAGGCTTTGGGAAAATACAGCACATCAAGGTATTTTCACAGTGTATCACTGCAACTGGCAGTCACCAGCGCACAGCAAGAGCTTGACATCGGCAGTGGTAAACTGCGGAGTACGTGACACACACACACCTGACTGTTCTTATGTCTGTTGAGCGCGACGCTGAGCAGGTCTGAAGCGTACTTGGAGGAGCTGTAGGGCTCAGTGCCGTGTCTGTGCTGGATGTCATCCAGGCTGAAGGCAGAGCTCCTGGCGTTGCTCGAGGAAGTCCACACCACTCTGGAGCTGTGATCCGCCTGAGACAGGAGAGGCTCCAGCTCCCTGACCTACACCAGAGACAGCACAGACGTTAGGGCCATAGATAACAATACAAGGGCAAGCAGATGGATAACATTGCCTTCAGCAGGGACGGGGATTACGATGACATTAAAACATCATAGATGTGGAGAAAACATTTCATCTACATTGCTTCAGGACATTGCCTATTTATAAAAGCCTTGTGACTTACATTATAATAGCTGTGTTGTTACTGTTCAACTTTTTCTTACTTGTTACAAAGCCTCATTTGAAACATATGATAATTAATGGATTGAGGACATTTCTCAGTTTGAAAATCGTACAATATATTACTGTTGGCAAATATTTTTTCTGAAATCTAAACATAACCATTGACAATTCTGTAATCAACAAACATCATAAATGCCTTTGTAGTATTCAGCAATACAATTCAGTTATCCTACTGCCTCAACTAAGCAAGGAAAAGGAAAGAGTATGGTAATGCAGAAACAAGGCGTTAACACTTGGGTGAATGGGGTAACATCTTCCCTTTAGATCTGAAAAAACCTACAAGATTTCCTACTTTTTTTTTTTTAATCTGTATGCATACTATGTTTCTACAACATTTAACATAAGCACCATATTATGTCACATTATGTGATTTGAAGTCACAATTTAGGCTTCTAATTGAGAAATGTATGTTTGTGGTCTGTGGCTTACTAGAAGGAAGTGACCAAATACGTTAGTGGCAAAAACTTCCTGCATGCCATCTGAGTTGAGGCGGTCCTGTTGAGTTAGGAGACCCTCCGCTGTTGCAAACATGTTGATGACGTTCCTGCAGAGGGAAGATAACAGCAGTACATAAGAGTGCGGGAAATCAGGAACAAGTTGTCACTAGTATACAACCATTTAGCTTTAGGCCTATTTCACTTTGAGGATTCAAGACAACATAAAAAGTAAAGTTTGCTTTGAAAGTTTACCTAGAAAATAGACCTTTGAAAAAAGCTTTGATGTCCACTTGTGGATTGGGCATAATTCCTGCATTGAGGTACAAATAGTCAAGTCTGCTGTACCTGTGGAAAAACACAAATGCACATTAAGGATGACTCAATTTCAAAAGGAGTGCTTCATATTCATAATTTATATTTCAGGGCAGATGAAACCAGAATGAGGCCAGTGAGTGACACCCCTCCCCCTTCCCCCTCCTACTACCTGGCCTTGACCACCTGAGCGGCAGCGAGCACTGATTGGGCGGAGCCGACATCAAGGTGCAGCAGGTCTACCTGGGCGTTGGGGTGAGAGGTCAGGAGGGCGGAGCGGGCTGCCTGGGCCCGCTGCATGTTCCTGCAGGCCAGGCACAGGCGCAGCAGGCCGTCCTCACCGAGCAGCCTCTCACACAGGGCCAGGCCAATGCCACTGTGGAGCACAAAGACAGAATATTTAATGGTACGTCTATGGGTGAGATATCCAATAGGGGAAGATAACAGAAGCACGTGCCCATGCATATAACCCCACCTTCTCTGAGTAATTCGGAGTGGGTGTACAAAAGCACTGAGGTTTGAATGACTTTGAACGACAGAGGCTTATAAATAAATCTATAGGTGAACCGTCATTACAGCTTGGAAGAATCAGGGCATCATAGTCAGCTTATCACAGACTTATAAGCAGTTAATTCTAATTAGTCAGGAGGGATTCTCCTTCAGCGAAGCTATAACAGACTCAGGTGTTGCACAATGTTTATAAACAAGCTGAAGGCGTCACTTTGCGACAATGTAACAAATCAGTGATGGAGTCCAGTGATCGTTCTGTTAGCGCGAGTGAAAATGAACTTACCTGTTCGCACCGGTCACGACGACAACTTTCTCCATGAGTCCCTGTAGTCTACAGCAGGTTCGGATGAAAAGGGGAACACAGCCAGATAATCAATATGATCGGACTTCCAGCAGTTCTGACAGACACTAGACTAGCAAGGAACGTACAGGTACAGCCCCATGGTCCGATTAGGAAAACAGAGCAGCAGCCTATATGAAGAAGCCTGTACGTGGTGTGATTGGATGTCACCAGACTGCCGGCCAATCAGCTTCAACTACGGAGAGCGAAGGGACCCAAGATTACTAAAAAGCGCAACGCTTGAAAATGTCGCAAGGGAAACTCATGTTATGTGGCACTAGTGCATTTTATGGAGTGAATGGCATAAAACTAAAGCCATACTGTGAAGGAAACATGACGAACACACTTGATTAATATTCATTTTTCTTTTTATACAGGAAGTTTTGGGTTTGACAACTACACAAAATCTTAATTCTTTAATAAACGTCAACAATATACAGTCATCCATCTATTAATCCAACTGTAGCCTATACAAAAGGACACGTTTTCAAATCATACAGTGAACTGCTGCAGAGTAAAAAAGCCTGTTGCTTCCTCCTGAAGGTAACCATCAACATGTCTTTATTTTCCTTTAAAATAACGTAATAATGTAAAAAAAAAACAAAAAAAAAAACAGCAACAGTGATACCAATATTAACAGATCTACATTCACTTTCTAATAAATATGCTATAGAATTTTGTAGAACTATAGAAGTATAGAAGGCATGGACCTGTGACAGCCAAATATTTACAAATGTGTCTGAGAACACAAGGATAGCGTGGGGAAATCTGAAAATAGAAACAACCTAGAAACAGAAAATAAAGTAAAGTATTTATCTGCACATCATATATTAGTAATTTATTAGTATCTACAACGTCAGGCCTTGTTCAGCTATATGCCTTGTCCTCATATTGTAATATTTACAGTACAGCACTACTAAGAAATGGAAAAGATTCTCTGAACCTCTCTTGTTTCTGACTCAGTTCCAAATGAATCCAGACTGAAGTGAACACAAGTTTCATCAGTCTGCGTGGCAGAGAGGAACGGTATGTGCGTGGACACCATCTGCTACGCCTGGCTCTCCATCAGCTGAGTGTGTATCTCCTGGAAGCTGGGCCTCTGCTTGGCGTTCCTCCTCCAGCAGCTCAGCATCAGGTCACTGTAGACCGCTTCAGGACAGCAGGGGGGCTTTGGCAGGTACACCTGGGAGCACGAAGGGAAGTGTTGGGGGTAAAGGAATCTGTGTGTGTATGTGTAGCATTTTGTGTTTCACAAAAATGAAGACCACATTTCCCATAAACTGTTGCTTTCTGTCACAAAGAGGATGTTGGGTGTCACTCCTTGTGTTTGTTTTGAGGACCAAGAGCTGAGAACCACCCTTGGTAACAGCCATGTTTGCATTGGAAGAACAGCGGCCCTCTTCCTATTTTGTGCTATAAAGAAATACAGACCCAGTGCCACACAATGTAAAATGCCATGCAGAGGCCGGTAGAGGACACCAATCTTCTCAGCAATGGTCTTGTTAATTTATGGTAATACTAACATCTTGAATGTAGTAATGATTTATTGATGATTTATTGATGTTATAAATGCAACATGTAATGATGTAAATGATTTATTTTAGTATTAGGTGGATTGCTTGTGGATAAAGCTGTGTAATCCTCACCTGCTTGCCCTGGTCCCTGAAGAACTCGCCTGTGTTTTCGATAACCTGCTCGTCAGACAGCTGGGAGTACGGCTGCTCCTTACACAGAGTCAGAATCTCCCACAGAGTCACGCCGAATGCCCACACGTCACTGGCCATGGTGAACTTGCCCTGGGAGAGATGACACGTTATATACAAACACAGTCTGGCATTGACTTCAAGTGGTTGCTGGGATGTAGTTTAGTGGGATTAGGCTAGTGAATTACATAGCTACAATATCATTAAGTCAAGTAAGTTACAATTAGTACATAGTATTAGTACTACAATTAGTACATGGTATTATGAATGCACAATTGCAGCATTTAATCTATTCCCCCCTCAGTTGCCTTATTAACTTCTATTTCTTTATATATTTGCTGGGTACATTAAGTAGAATACAGGATCACAATAAAGAGGAACACATGTTTCATTTTGCCTGGTCTTTTTTATATGTGATGTCATTGAACTTTGTAGGGGTTTTAGGCACCAACCAACCAGAGCTATTTGACTGTCAATGACAACTTAATTTCCCCCACTTAAAGTGTGGACAATTTAGAAAAATCAGATGGGCTAAATGGGCTACTTTAGATTTCCATCCACATTAGTCCCCATTCCTAAGAGCCCTCACCAGCAGGATGCTTTCCCAGGACATCCAGCGGATGGGCAGGACGGCCCGGCCCTGGATCCGGTAGTAGTCCCCCCGATACAGGTTCCGACTCATGCCGAAATCAGCGATCTTTATGGTGTAGTTCTTACCCACCAGGCAGTTGCGGGTGGCCAGATCACGGTGGACAAAGTTGAGAGAGGACAAGTACTTCATACCAGATGCAATCTGTACCGCCATGCCAATCAGTTTACTGTAGCTACAGGAGAAGACAGGAGAAAGAGAGAACAGGTCATTGGTTCTTTAACCTTGTGTAGTTGTAGTGTTATACAGTTGGCTCTATACCATTTATATTATACCCTTAATAATAATTCAAATTACACAATTTAATGTCATGATATGGACAGACCCAGTGTTGGCCTACCTGACCATAGCCATGTTGTTTAACTTCTTGTCTAGCTTCCCCTCTTTCCCCTCCTTTTCTTTCTTGTCTTCCTCAACACCCTCCTTCAGCCGGAGACTGCAGAGGAACTGGTTGAGGTCTCCGTTCTCCATGTACTCAGTGATCATGCACAGAGGGTCCGTGTCCACACACACCGCCAGCAGACGCACGATGTTGGGGTCCCTCAGACGAGACATGATCCGGATCTCCTTCAGGAAATCATTCCTGCAGCACAGCGGGGATGGTAATCATTGTGAATCATGATTGATTGATAGACTGATTAATTACCTGCTTGCCTGAGTGAATAATTAAATGAATAATAACAACCAGCTGGAGATTAGTTAACATAGCTGTGCAGGGATGCCACCTGTTTGCGGGATAAATCCTCAAGAAAATATTATCTTTTTGGATCCACTTGTTAGAGATAATGACAGCTTACACACAATATGCCACCCATAATCCATTCTAACACACAGAAATTATTCTTATAGTTGTTAAGCATGAGAACAGGACAATAACACACACAAAAAAATGAATTGAGGTCACCAAATGTTAGTACCTTGCATTCTTGTTGGCGTCTTCCCGCAGTGTTTTTACAGCCACAAGCAAAGGTGACTCACTGCTCCCTTCTATAGACAGATCCTCATCCAGAAAGTCCTGCATGCCCTCCGCCTCACACAGGTGCACCTGTGTTAAAAAAAGACACTTACTCAGTCCATCATCCACTTGGCACCACTTACAACCGTCTATTTAGCTCAATTTAATACCACCCATTAAGTGTTACCTACTATTTATCGCCCTTTCATACTCATTACACTTCACACTCATGTTTGGAGTTTCACCACACAGTGAAATCCATCATCCACCATCCAGACTGAGAGCTATAAAGCCACATTAACATAACATTGGAAAAGAAAGAATAACCCTTTGATTCGAGTAATCATTTCTGATTTAAAGCATATTTGTAAAACCCCAGAACAAACAGAAATTGAAGCGACGCCACAAAGTTAAGTTTACTTCTCCAAACTGGCCCTCTCCCAGCTTCTCCTTGAAGGTGAGCTTGTGTCTGGGGAACTCTCTCATGGCCGAGTCTCTCCCGGCGAAGAGGTTCATGTTGACGGCTGTGATGGAGTAAGTGTTGCTGCCTGAAGACTCCTGGAGGCTGATGATGTCTGCCTCCGCATAGTGGGGAGCGCCGTCTGAACCGCTGGCCTGGACGGGTCTGGAGGAGCCGCTGGGGCCTGCTGTGGACACACACACACACATACACACTGCAGCAGCTGTAGCCAACCTCCAAGATATCATGGCATTATGTATGGCTTTGCCAACTCACCGAGGTTTTCGGTGGACTGAGCGAACTCGGGCAGTTTCCGGATGAGTCGGGATGGCTCCTGGTAGTCGGAGCAGAGGGGGAAGATCCTCTCGTAGGTGGAGTTGGAGTTGGAGCCCCCCTCGCTGGACAGAGAGGAGTGGAGGAAGGAGAAGGCCTGGGTCTGGACCGCAAGCCGGGCTGTCAGTTCATCATCCAGCATGCGACGGGACGCCTAAGAAGGACATGAGCAGGCAGCAGTCGAGAGCTGCTGTTAACTGTTATGTGTCTGTAATAATACTCAGTGTTGGAGCTTTGGATGCTCTTAATGTAAGTTGTTTCAATTTTCTAGAAGGAAGAAACAATTGGCAAATTAACAAAGTCATCACTATTGTAAAGAACCCCTGATTACCAGAAAGTGTGTGCTTCTTAGTGTTTATCAACACTAAAGATATTTTTTTATATACCAAATATAAAGTAAATTAACAAAAAAATCCCCCTCACACCTTTTCAAGCATCTTTTGCCAGACCTGCCGCCACAGGATGATGACGATAATAGCCAACAGGATGGCAATGATAGCCACCAAGCAGCCAATCAGGATCCTGGTGTTGCTGTCATCCAACTTATGGGTAGGGTCATCCCCTAATAAACCAGATGAGAGTCAGGGGATCAGATGGGTTTGATTTAATGAATAATAGCCATCATACTTCAAGTCCTAATTATAACACAGTATAATTACATTCCCATTGCGTAATCCCCTTCATGTTTCACTGCAGTGAAGAAGCCTGGAATTCATTATAATAATCAGTAGTGTTCCCTACTGACAGCAGGGGGCACTGTTTATTTAGAAAAGCAGTTTAGGTTAAACTCAGTTGACCCACCTTTTTATTTGTGCAATAGAGATTACCCACCCTTTTTAGGCAGAAATAAGTCTTTATGGTGTGAAATTCACAGTATTAATCATAGTAAGAAGTATCAAACCAATGCAAGCTATATGAAGATTGGGTCTTTTAAGGAAAAATGGAAAAATGTTTTTATGAATATATAATTGATTTTTGATTACAGAATATCAGTGGTTGTTTGCCTTATGATGATCACCGACTGGAGGTTATAGTTTGCCCAGCTTTTTGTTTACCTTGCTGGATTGCTTTACCTTGCCAGTCTACCCTGACAGGGCATTATCTCCTGTGTCTATCTTTCCTTTCTCTATAATTATTACCAGTCCTTCAAAAAAAAATGGTTATAAGGGTTTGGGTTTGTGTTTCTGTTGCTGACCTGGTAGTGTGTTTGTAGGGTGTCCACGTTTGCGAGGAGTCAGAGATGTGTTGTACACCGCTGAGCCTGGCAGTGAGAAAGAAAGAGGAAGAAAGAGAAAGAGGACGGGTGTGGATAGGAAATCACTTTCTCAGGATGTAGAGTCAGACAAAAAGGAGCTATTCACCCAGTCAGCTCTACAGTAACCATGTTCTTCATGCAGCACCGCTTGGGGAAAATCCATGAAAACATCAAAAGTTAAAATTTCCATATATGTGGGACAGACGTCTGTCACAGTCACTGTCTGGAAAATCAAATGAGAGAGATTATGGGTTCTCCTGAGGCCGGAGGAACTTAAAGGCACTGACTGGAGGATGACACACACATCTAGTCCCATTTACCTGACTGGAAGGCCACCTCACTGAACAGCATCCAAATGTCATTGAAGTAGAAACGGCATCTGATGGCGCTGGCTGTGCGGTCCCCAAGGGGCACGGTAACAAAACGGGCGCTTTGGCTCACACGGTCAGCGGAGAGCCTGAAGGACACCGGGTCGGCCTCCCAGTCCGGTCCAGACCGGAAGTAACAGGCGGCCTGTCTGAATATCTTCACCCTCCGACTGAACATGTTACTGCAGTGGACCTGTAGGGGGGAGGGAGTATATAACATGACGCATGATGGCAGATCGCAATGGGTCAATGACAGATGAGACAAGGTTTTAAAAGAGAACAAAATGACCAGAATGACCGAAATGGATTTCAAATGCAATATCAAGTCCATAGGAATGTATCCTATGTAGGCTATACATATTTGCTTTATAGTTTTTAAGATGGAATTAATTGATGTTTTAACAAGATTTCTTATCACCCACAAAATGTCAACTAGTGCAACTGAAGATATATATATATATATATTTTTTTTTATTTATTTATTTATTTATTTTTTTTACAAATAATGTACTTTTGTTATATTTACCACTACTGATATTTTTTGGACTTTGGAACATCAAAACTTAAAAAATGAATTGCATTTCAATAAAATGAAAGTGGTTTCTCTTGAAGTACATATTGTAGAATAATTTCATATATTGCATGTGTTTCTTTTATTTACTTATTTATTTATTTAAAATAATGAATTTGGGCACAAAAAATGCATGTCATGTCACTGGCCCATAGATAAATGATTAGAATTTGAATGGGGTCTATAGAAGATGGTGTAGTGATGACTTGGTCTTGCTGGGCTACAGCTAACAAACCTGAGCTTCCATCTTTGATCTCTAGCCTGAGCACTCACCCATGACAAATAGGCTGATTATACAGAGCAGGTAATGTTCACACTACCAGGCTATCCTGCACCTATTCTTCAATTTTATTTCCTATTGACATTGCACAGCAGCTAAAGAGGATGGCTCCTATAGGCCAGCACAGAACAGCACAGCACAGCACAGCTCAGTTCAGTTTAATGATGGCTCAGCAGTTTGAAAAATCCTCTTCCACTATTAAGTTGTTAATGGAATAATCCCAACTCTCCCCCTGCATTGGCCTCTGACCTTCATGGAGGTGAAGTTTCGGACGTGGTCAAACTCAAAGGCCATCTCCACGTAACCCTTGGGGAAGCTCTTGTTGGTCCAGCCCACATAGTCGTATCCCGGCCACATGCCATAGATGTGGCTGTGGAGGAAATCATCCAGACCCCAGGTACCATCTGTCAGCTGGCCTAGGCCCTTGGTCAGACTAGTGGAGGGAGGGATGGATGGATGGATGGATGGATGATGGATTGATAGAAAGATAGAAAAGAATTTAGAATTTACTTAATTGAGAAGTGCACAGATTTGTAAATTGATGACTAGATATAATTCAGCTCAAAGAAAAACTCTTATGGCCCATATTTCCATTCATTCATGTTGATGATATTCATTCAGATTCATTCAGGTAATAAACTTACTGCACTCACACAAAGTAATTAAAACAATAGAACAGCAATCAAAGTTAGTGCTGCTTGTGGCCTACTTTATAGAAGTAGTGGTAAAACCCAGACCTTTCAGCCGAAGCTCCGTCATACACAGAGTCATTAAGGTAAACATCCAGGCCTCTGTAGACCATTTGCTGCCCATCTGGAGTGCTGTAAGACATCAGGCCATCTGAAAGAGGTCAAAGGTCAAAGATTATGGTCAATGTCCAGATTGCATGCCTTCATTAGCAAAATCACTAACACGTTAAACGTCTGAATGAATTCACACAAACAAAGATACTTTTACAAAATTACTAAAGTTGCACTGTGTATGAGAGTTACGACTAACCCAGCCATTCACAGCCGTAGAGCTCCACTCTCATGCACACGATCATGGAATGGTCCGTCACAGGCATAAAGCGGACAAAGCGAGCGATGATGGGTGGCTCCAGATCCTTCAGCACCACATCATAGGCATTCCTGTTCCCCTCGATGACCTGGCATAGGAGAGGAAGATGACATCAGCCAGACTGACTGAGAGAAACATGCCAGGGATAGAAATGAAACTGTTTAAATATACATATATAGCGTTAATGCTTTGACTCCTTGAACAAAAATCTGTGTGCTGCTGCAGGGAATCGGGGTTGCTGAGTGACAAAAAATATTTGCTTGCAGTTTTTAAACATCAATATGTCATTCTCAAATTAACTGTGAAACTTTGGCATAAATGAGACCATGGTTGAGACGATTGGTAGCCTCTGTCTCACGCCAGCGGTATTGTTAGTGCCAGTGTTTCTCAAAATTAAGACCGCATTTCCCATAAACTGTTGCGTACTGTTGCAAAGAGGATGTTGCTGCTCGTCCCTCCTCCCCCTCCCTGGCGTCCATCGGCATTTTACTCGTTCCAGCATCTGTCATTACAACAAACTCTAAAAGCTTTAGCTCTGTTTGAGAACAGCGGCCTTCTTGCTGTGTTGTGGTGTAAAGCGATCCAGCAGATTTCCCACAAAATCCGACCCAGTGCCACACGATATAAAATGCAGTGTGGAGGCCAGCAGAGGCTGCCAATCTTCTTGCCGATGGATCTTGTTCAATTATGCTAATGTCTCAAAATGAATGTGGTAATGATTAATTGATGTTAAAATGGTCCATGTAGCACCTTTAAATGCCTTATTTGTGGTTATGCTGTAGAGATACAAAATGAGCCAATGATCACCTAATCTGATTTAAATGCACTGATTCAAACTGAGAGTGGATAAGACTGCCTCTTACAAAACTAGTAATCATACACTGTAATATGCAGTATTATGTTGACCCGCTCACCTGCCTACCCTTCCTGTCATGCCAGGCCACCCAGCTGCTGCCGTCACGGCTGTACTTGATCCTGTATCGCTGGGCGAACTCATTACCCATTCCATCGGCATGGCGCCCTTGGGTGCCCACCAGGGTGATGAAGTGCAGCGAACGCAGGTCCACCTGGAGATACTCTTTGAGGCCGTCCGGCTCTGACATGATGTCAGGACACCAAGCCCCATCCCCATCTCCGTTATCAAAGTCCAGTCTGGGGAGAGGAAGAGGAGAGGAGTGAGTGAAAGAAGGGAGGAGAAAGGAGGGGAGAAGAGGTAGAGAAGGGAAGGGGGATGAATATTAAGAGGAAGGGATAGAAAGGAAGGACAGTAGAAAAAAAAAATTCGTATAGGATGAAGAGATAGTAGTAGTAGTCGAAAACTTTATTATCCCTTAAAGGGAAATGGTGTTGCAGCGCCTCAATAAAAGACACAATATACTGTACAGACGATTCATAAGACATAAAACATAATCACACATACATGGCTGAGATGAATGGAGGAGGAAGAGAGGGGAAGAGAAGGGAGAGGGGATAAGAAAGGAGGGGACAGTTAATTTATCTACTATGCATGGTCTTTTCTATTATGGTGGTGAATTCATGTGTGCGAGAGAAGATATTGAGATATATGAGAAGATATTTAACAAAGAGAGTTTAAGGTTGATCCTTCCTTCTGTGATTTCACCAAGTTATAATCTGCAACCTTTTCATATAAATAAATGTCTATTTTACTCCTCTCTATTGCTGAATGATATAACACAATAATAAGTAAATCTATAGCTGGTTTGTGTCTTTCCTGGGAAAAATCCTCTGGTTCACAGGACGGGATGTGTTTTACTTGCGGATTGCCGTTTTCACAAGCATCGTAAACAAACCATTGACTTACGAGCCAAAACAGTCGATAATCACATTCACTGAGTACAGAAATGCACGTGTGTGGATATTTTAACATGCATACTATGTTGCTCCAACTAAATGAAATGAAATCACTTTTTGAAATGAAGTGAGATGAAGAAATCATAGAAATTTGAATGAGGTGATTGGATTAATGGATTAATATTGCACATACAGTACCTGCCAAATCGTGCAGCAGTGGACTCAGACCACTGACTGGAGGCGGAGATGTCCTCATCCTGAATCTGCCCACCGGTCATACCAAGAGGATAGCGACACATTTCTACAAACACAGGTACGATACACACGCATCACCTCAAAATCATAAAGATATATTTTTGGACATGATATCAAGTCTGGTTAATTGGTGTATGTTGTGTGTATGAAATTAAATGTACCTTTGTGCATTATAGGACTATATAGGACACACTATCTTGTGTGTGTGTATTTGAGTATGTTGCCTGTATGGTCACACGTGCATGCACACACGTGTGGCTATATGAGTTTTGGTATTTTGGGTGTTTGCAGGACATGAGGAGTCGAGTGTTAAGTGGACAGCTCTTCCCTTCCCCCAGTCCCCTTCCTGCAGCCCTGCAAGGCCTCTAAACTCAAACAGAGGCATCACTGTGTAGGTGCCAGTCTAAGCAAAATGAGACGGGAGTGGCCTCAGAGCTGCCTACTCTTTATTTTTCGTCCCCTTTTTTTCATCATTTTCGACCAGAACCAAAACGAGAGGAAGTCGTGATTTAACTTTTTAGAAGTGTGGTGCCCACTGGACAAAATGAAATGAAAACTTTGAAAACAATAGAAGTAATGATTTTAATGTGATTCATGGACCAAACTGCTACTCACTGCATCTACCAGAGTGCCACTGTTTATTCTCACCTTCCCTACCTGATAATTAAGGCCGGTCTGTTTCCCATTCACCTTCCTACACATATACTTTGAGAGAGAGCAGCAGAACAAATAAGCTTTTTACTGTGAAAACTTTTTGCTGTGTGTGTGTGTGTGTGTGTGTGTGTGTGTGTGTTAATAAGCGTAGACCTTTGCTCACTCTGCCTCTAGCTGCCTTCCCTCACCACTCTCCTCTACACCTACAACTTTTCAAACTCTTTCTTTTTTTTTTCTTTTCCCTGAATGCCCCCCGCCTGTGAAAGGTCTGCCTGTTTCTGGGGATATTTGCTGTCTGACCATTAGGTAAACCACACACACACACACACGTACACATTCTTGCATACTAAGCCCACCCACCTGAAATTGCTTTCCATCTCCATCATGTCAACATTCCTGCATATCCCTCAGGAATATAGAAACGTTATTTTAAGCTTATCTACCGTACATCCGCGCTGACCGCCTCATGCCTCTTGCTTTGATCATACACTTATGAAACTAAACTCACTGTATCATTGATTGACTGATTGGCTTGCACAGTAAGCAGAGTGGCCTCGCGGTTCGGGGGACCATGCCATAATCAAATTGTCACAGGTTCGGTCCTGGCGACAGCCAATGTGTCCTGTCAGAGTGAGTGTCCTAAAGTGAAATATTGAACCCGGTCCTGCTTACTCAAGCCACTCTGGGTAAGAGCATCAGCTAAATGCCAAAAAATATAAATATATACCTGGGTTGACTTGAGATTGCACTGTGGCAGCCAGCAGGATAAACAGGACTTGGTGTCTGATCTGTTGAACCTCCATCACCTTCATCTCATCTCAAGGAGCTGCACACCTGAATGAAAGTTTAGCATCAAGGCCACATTTGTAGATCAGTGGTAAGTGGTACAGCCGACCATTCATAGTCATCATAATATTCATATCAGCAAAGTCGGCTCGATTCACAAGTCAGTCTCAAGTCTTGAGGCACAAGTCCCAAGTCTAAATGTAGAACACCAAGTCAAGTCCAAGTCAAGTCCATGTGATTAATGTCAAGTCTCAAGTCTAAATGTAGAACACCAAGTCAAGTCAGAACAAATCAAGAGTCCAGTATCAATTTAATATCTTAAAGAAAACGAAATATCTAGGACTTTTCAATGCAATATGGTTTTAATAGGATAAAAACCTGGTAACAGCATCATGAGTTTCAACTTCAATAAATTCAATCATTTTCATACCAATCTAAGTCATTTACACAAACACAAGATCTTTTGTCAAGACTTTAGAAACCTTTTCAAGTCATCAAAGTACAAGTCAAAGTCAAGTGCCAAGTCACCAGAACCCAAGTCAAGTCAAATCTCAAGCAATTAAAACTGTGACTTGAGTCTTACTCAAGTCCAAGTCATGTGACTCGAGTCTCCACCTCTGATTCATATACATTCATAGTAATCAAAATTGGCAGTTGGCTATCTAACCTAATGTAAGTTTTGAAATTTAACGTCAACAAATTTAAATTTAAAGTGCTGTAATTCGTAGATTAACATGATAACAATTTCATTGGTGTGATTTTTGGTTGTCAGTATTGGTTCTGTATGGTGCTGAACGTTCCTAAAACCCTGGTGAGATCCGCAGTGGCAAACACACACACACAGTCCTCCTTGTAACCTTGTTGAAGTGACTGCTGCTCTCCCACCACAGTACCTGCAGTATGAGCTCTCGTTTTATTTACCTTGTAAAAGGCCTGTAAAGGTCTCAGTGAATTATGCCTGTAGCACACTCCGGTTTGCTCTGCACAACTTAGACTACTGTTCAGCTGCTGTACTTACAGTCATTCATCTGGTGAGTTCACCAAAAATGTGAGTTGGGGGGGAAAAGTACTGACAGTGTGTTTCTGTGATAGTGTACAAACTGTCGAACTGCAAAACGCTGCCTCTGGAGTTTTGTGTGGTCCTGCCTTGGGTTCCTCAAAATAAATCTACAAAATTACAGTACTATAGCCTTTTTGTCTTTCATACATGAATGTAATATTACAAGAAATTAAAAAAGATGTCCATTATATGCAGAATTTAATATATCACACCACTACAGTAGCAAGACATAACATATCGGGATTGTACTTTTCATTACTGTCTAGATAATCATTAAATGTTTTCCTTTTGAAAACATGAACTAGCATGATGATCAGTGACCCTAATAATTTGTATCAAATAATAACATTTTCTGTATATTTGTTAAGTAAATACAAGGGAAATAAGAACAAAGCAAGAATATCTCACTTTTCAACCTATATAATATGTCTAGATGATATATTCCATGCCCTCTAACTTATTTCAACCTGTATGATCTTTCACCCTATATGATGTTATATAATAGAGATGAACTGACAAACTTTCCACATTAGGATCAGGATTATCAGTCACAGATGAGAACAATATGGATAAGACTTACTTTCGCAAGTTCTCTCCTCCTTATTGGAAACCATTTGTCGCAGGGAATATTCCACATCTACTGTGAGTTGATGCATTCAGCATTGAAAGTCACTGACCTCTTCCTAGGAAGGTCTTTCTGGGAAAGGAAGAGAGGTAGAGAGAGAGAGAGAGAGAGAGAGAGAGAGGAGAGAGAGGGAGAGAGAGAGAGGGAGAGAGAGAGAGAGAGAGAGAGAGAGACACAGAGAGAGGAAACGAAGGCTGATGTAAGAGTCTTCTGGCTTCTGGCTAGAGGAAAGAAACTAAGAAAAAAAAAGAAAGAGAAAATAACACACTTTGGGATTTTGAGGTGAGGCCAAAAGCCCAGAATTCCACCTGATCCACATAAGGTTTCAATTATGGCCCAGAGGGGCAGCTGAGAGCAGCAGTCTCTGGCGGCTACCAAGGGCTACTGAAAAAAAGACTTGAGTTTACATTCCTGCTGAGGAAAACCTGCTAATTACTAGAGGACAGATGATGTTTTATAGAAACTATGAAACTATCACAGGATGTGGGCACCATGGCTGGGCATGAAAGGGAATTGCATGGGCACAGTAGCCAGCAGAAATTTGTTTTGACAATAAGAATTTGAGATACTACTGCATATGTGAATCAGAGTGGTCTAGGGGCATGGAAAACCACAAGGTATGTCTATGTATGGTACTCATAGGCGGCGCTAGGGCATCACGCATGGGGAAGCTAAAACTCCCAGGATTTTCATAGGACAAAATTAGGCAAACCACATAAACAGCTCGACTGGCAGTATGGAATAAGAAAGGCCACATCTTGCCATGAAATATAAAATTAGAAACAATGCATCAAGCTCAATTATCACTGGTATGGCCAAATTGAGATAGCGCAGTAGAATAATTCCATTCATTCTTCACACAGAAGCAATGCTCACCTCTATTCTGAGGTCAATTTGCTTTTACCAGTCAGATATGTTTGTTTTGTTATTGTTTAATCAGAGCATCACAGCCATCCATGTCATCCATCGATGGATAATCGATGGATCACTATATCCATCCAAAGGCATCTTGGCAGCAGTGGTGGAAGAAGTACTCAGATCTTTTACTTAAGTAAAAGTAGAAATACCACAGTATAAAAATACTCTGTTACAAGTAAAGGTCCTGCATTCAAAATGTTACTTAAGTAAAAGTACAAAAGTATTAGCATCAAAATGTACTAAAAGCAACAAAAGTAAAAGTACTCATTATGCAGAATGGCCCATTTCAGAATAATACAGTATATATTATATTATTGAATTATAATTATTGATGCATTAATGTGTAAGCATCACTTTAATGTT
Organism: Centroberyx affinis; assembly: GCF_046629955.1. Classification (NCBI taxonomy): domain Eukaryota; kingdom Metazoa; phylum Chordata; class Actinopteri; order Beryciformes; family Berycidae; genus Centroberyx; species Centroberyx affinis. The sequence continues at coordinate 20,701 of NW_027279093.1, read as the reverse complement.
GCAGCTGGAAAAGGTGGGGCTGATTTCCACTACTTTATATACTGCTGGGTATCTTACGGTAATCTATAATAATACATCACAATATATTAGTTGATTATATTTTGTATTAATAATCTGAATCTGCAAAGTAACTAGTAACTTCAGTTATCAAATAAAGGCAGTGGAGTAAAAAGTACAATATTTCCCTCTGAAATATAGTGGAGTAGAAGTATAAAGTAGCATAAAATGGTAATACTCAAGTAAAGTACAAGTACCTCAAAATTGTACTTAAGTAGGCTACAGTATTTGAGTAAATGTACTTAGTTACTTTCCACCGGTGCTTGGCAGTTATGTGCGTTCCACCTGCAGCCTCTAATTTGAACGATGTGGTGCGCATTTTCAAAGCGTTGCGCAATGACCCACACCTCAACCAGTGTACCTTGATATTGCAAAACCAGCATCAGGCTCTTGCCAAATAGGTACACAAACCTCTGTGTTTTTGTGCACACATGGTAGGCTATTCCGCGCAGCTTCCATGTTTCTACAGTGCAAATCATCAGGAATACAGGAGACGGACGGTGACACTCTGGAGACGCGCTGGACACCACGGGTCACAGCTCCATCCAAACACACCACAACAACAGCATGCTCGCCTCCTTCCTTCCAACAGGTTTCCCAATAGTAGAGCCTGGAGCATGCCATTTTGTAATTGTAATAGAGATATGCATATGGCTGCGACGAACAACATTATGTGGTAGCGCACTATCATGACTGTAGTTTGGGTTAAATTTAAAGTGATGGGACAGGAAACAAGTTATTTTTTATCAAAACATATATGATACCTGTGCCACTGGCGGCGCGACGGGACACCGGAGCTCTCCTCTTCACCTCCATAACGGGAAACCCTACGTAGTGTTAGAAAAAGAGGGAGACACCGACATGGCATTAGAGGAAGATGAGACTGCTGCGACTGGCCCAGGTTTCCTAAAATGTGCCTTTTGTTTTTGGACAGAGTGAACCTAACCATGCATTCAACATTTCACATTCCTTTGATTTGAATGAAAAACGCATTACAGACTTAAGAACAGACTGGACAAGTTCTTTATTCTCATTTCTGACTCGGGGTATCAGACAGTGGTGCGGCACTGTGCCACAGGCGTCTCCAATGTGCCCCGTGCGCCATGAAGCCATAACGCATCATTATTTTATAACCCTGTGACACCCAGTCTAACTGCTTAACACCTTGAATTTGTCGCAATTATTCGGCACAAACTGGGGCTCTGCTATAAGAATGTAATGCGCTTAATTGAGACTGATTTACACCATATCAGCCTATAATGAAATGTGGACATACAATAGGCAACAAAGATGCTACTGTGATTAGTATCATTTAATAGGGGAAATCAGTAAGGCATAATGGCTTCTACCTGGATTCACCTAGTCAGTGTACTAGATGAAAACACTATCCCTGATATTTTGGACATTCAGTGTACCTCACCTGTCTTAATGGACAGAAGGCTCATGTCCCGCCTCCACCTCCCATCGTGTAGAAAAGCAGACCCGAACATTTCGAATTATCGTTCTGCACTTCAGCCTCTGTCGGAGACTGTCGAAATAACGGCCAGTGCAACGTGAGAAGTACCTGCTGGTTTCACGTTTCGTCCCCTACTCAGAGCAGGGTCATGCAGGTAGTTTGGAGAACTACTCAGTAATTTAGCGCCCGGGGACCCCGCCGTGAACAGGCCGTAATAAACTGCAGCCGCGGGTCGCGGCGGCAAGCTAGCTTAATGCTAAATTTGGAAAACACATTGTTTGACCGCAAAAATGACACACAATTAAACGTGAGACATTCGCTAGGAAATGCGTATTGTTTCAACAACACGACCAAATTTCAAAATGTGGGTTTGGTTAAAAAATAAAAACATGACAAAAACATGGCACGGCATAATAAGGCGAGTCAAAGTCAGCCGAGCTAACTTTAGCTCACCTAACGTTAGCTAGCTTACATAACTTGTATGAAAACAGACGATTCTTTAAAAGGCTTCCAGGTCAGTAAACACGCTTTACCGCTAATCCCACGAGCTCTTCTGACCCCGACCGGTATGTCACGGTTCTTTTCAACATTTTTAGAGGCGATGGTCTTTGTCAAATAGCGCATTCGTTTTTATAGTTGTAGTTGTAGTGTGAACACAGACTTTTTTTATTATTATTATTTTACCAACACATTACGCTATAATAGTGAATGGCAAATAATCACAGAGTAATAAGTGCTACGGTTATCGGTTACGGTTATGATTGGCTACGATTATCCATTGTTCATTTTCCAAAGCTTGAGTTTAACTGTTAATGCTGACCTGAGGGCATGGCTTTCTTTTTATCATAACCTTTTCCACTTCAACATATATGATGAGTAGCCTATATAGTAGGCTTAAAAAACAAAATGAACGAAATGGACATTAAATGAACATGGCAAGTGAGCGTGGCCACATATAGTCTACATGCCGCTATTAAAATACAACAAGCAAAAATAAAATTGTCCACATTTCATTGTGTACATAACTAGAACGTTCAAGAACCCTTGGGTGACTGCATTTGCTGATGCTACTTGCAGGTGTCAGTGGGCCGTAGGAGGCAACGTGTGCTGCTTCAATCCTCTTCCCCCGCTCCGCCTCTCTCTCTCTCTTGCTTCCCCTAGCCACTTAATAGCGCCGAATATGATGGTACTGTATATCTAGCTGTCTTCATCATCAAAAACGTCTTTTGTGAGGTCACAGTGACCTTGACCTTTGACCTTTGACCACCAAAATCGAATCAGTTCATCCTTGAGTCCAAGTGGACGTTTGTGCCAAATTTGAAGAAATTCCTTCAAAGCGTTCCTGAGATATCGCGTTCACGAGAATGGGACGGACGGACGTACTACGGACAACCCGAAAACATAATGCCTCCGGCCACGGCTGTCGCCGGCGCGAGGCATAAAAATCAAGGCCATCCATTAATTTTCAAAATTGTTAGGCCTCATTATATTTTTCTCAAATCCACAAAGCTTTCAAAGATTATCAAGGCTCGCGCAAACTCTGAAATTTAGAGGGTCATTTCCTACTCATTGTTGGCCGATAATCATGAAAGATAACAGGATATTAAAGAGAAAGAATGCAAAATTTCAACTTATACTGCAAAACAGCCTTGATTTGTTCGAGGGGAGATGATTAAATCCCTTATTCTGTGATCGTGGCTGTCTCTTAGTAATAAAGTTGACCACGGTAGGGGCAGCAATAGTAAATCTGCATCAACTTCTCTTCAGAAAGAGAGACATGAAATGATTCATGACTCATCATTAGAAATGTTCTTATAAGCCTCAGGTTCTCATGGATACATGACACACATCTGTTGTTTTAAAGAAGGTGACGTCTGGGCGTGCGTCAACATCATCCACGTAAAGTGGAATTTATATTTGACTAGTGACTAATACATAAAGCGGTCTGATGGGAAGGCAGGAGCATGAATACCAGTAGTGGTTATAAAAAGATGAAAAGAACCCAGGGATAAACATTACACCATATGTACAGTGAAGCAACTGTTTTATCAGATTCTATCAATTCATTTTACTTGGGGATTATAGAGGAACATGCTGGCACAGATTCAAGGGGGAGTGAAGCTACAGTCTATTTTCCTCCATAATCAAGTAAATGAAAGCAGAGGCAGTGTCCTAGAGGCCGCCCACTATCTGTGTCAGCGGCTGCTCTCCTCCAGCGGCAGGGTGTCGTGGCTGGAGGCGGGTGGGTAATGGCTGATATTCCTCACATTTTCTCTGATTATCTGTGGCGTTCCAACATCAAGGTACCGCTGTCCACACAGTGAGCCTAATGGGAGCTGACCCTGCTTAAAGACCAGCGCTGTTGTCCCTCTAACAATAACAGAGAGCCATCACCTTTACAAAGGACCTCCCACACACACACACACACACAGTGCACCATTTTGTAAACCAGTTATAAATACCAACGAGGAAAACATTTTGAAAAGGTCAGCCTGTGGCACTGCCAGGAACTGGGTGCAAGAACTGCTGCTTATTATTACGATAGCGACATGTTTCAGTTTTAATCATCGATGGCTAAATTTCAACAACTGTTGTGCAAGCGATTTTTAATTCACAACAACTGCACGAAATGCAGCGGCTGCAGCGGACACAACATGACACCGGTGGCACACACGGCATTTTAGAAAGGGCATTTAATTCCACAAGGAGCAACACTGAACTAAGTGCACTTCCATTTTCAGTACACTTCACATGAACAGGCATAACCTTGAAAAGAAATGTCAGAGACGGAGAGATAGATGGATGCAGCAGACAGATAGATTGTGAGTGCAAGAGAGGGAAAGAAAGAGAAGGTCAGAGAGGTAATGAGCTTGATAAAAAGGCAAAAAGAGGGAAAGACAGAGCGAAGTAAAAAGAGGAAAAGAGAAGGTGAGAGGGAGAGGGGCGAGGAAGCGATTTATCGATTTTGGAAAGAGCTCAAAGCCATGTCCCCAATACAGTGATTCAAAGAGTTGGCCCGCAGTCAGCTTGGTGGAGCTGCTGGGACAGCTGGCCATTAGAATATGAAGGAACCAGCAGTTGTTAGTGAAGGAAGGCACCGCTGCCTTCCTTCACACTACAGCGGTAGCTATTGTAGAAATCCCCTAAAGCCGCATCTTCCTCTGCATTGGCACTGCGGGATTTTCTAAATAATTCTTCTTAAGGGTGGAGCAACAGTGCAGCAGCAGCATCCCACTACAGCACCACAGCATAATTAATACTTCTGTAATGGCTACAGTTGTAAGGGGCAGAGACTAGCTAATAGCAGCACCTGCACACAGTATGATCTTCCCCTTTGAAACACAGCATTGCCCATCAGAGAATGTACTTTCATGATATAAAACAGGATGGAGAATTGTTTGAATAAAATACATGCTTCATAGTATGCTTTGCTTATGTTCAGTTGGTTAAAACACAACTATTTACATTGTGTTGGACAGAAAAAAAAATCAGTGCGAGATAATACATGCTCATTTTTAAACCCATTTATAATTACAGATTAAGTGTCATAACAAGCACAGCAAGCTTTTAATTTTCACACTCAAAATATATGTATTAGCATATCCATAAAGACTTGGCAAAGGAGTTTTTTTTTTTCCTCACAGTCCTTCATTATAAAACGACAAAGACGACTGTCCATGCTGGATGTGTGTCACAAATCCATAAACACAGACACAGCCACAGTGGAACAAGCCCAGCAAGTGGGGATGGCACCAAGTCAACTCTGAGAAAACAGAGAAAACCAAACTCGTCTAATATACAACAATCATCGACACACACACATACAGTATAACACACATACCGTGTATAACAATCAAACAGATTCAGCTGAGATGCAGACAGGAGAGATTTTCAGAGGGGGGAGAGCGGAGCGAGAAACACCACAGTGTTCATACTGTCTGGCAGTCCGTGGTTTGTTTAAAGCTGCACTAGGCAAAGTTCGTATGTGAAAATACACCCGTCATATCAGCCTAAGAGGAAGAGAAACAAAGAGACGCCGTAGATTCGTTCTGTTTGTCCAAATTAATTTCAGTTAAGTATGGTTACTGGCCGAAAGTACACAGAAAGTGATGAAACGAAACTTACGGGCGGAATACAAACTGCCTTGTAAACAGAAAACAATGCCTGAAACTCTTCACCATCTCCAAACCACCAGAAGAAGAAATTAAGGTCCAAGGAGTGTGGAGTTTACTGATGTCACATTACACGATTTCTGGGTAATGAAGTCCTTCAAACTTTCATCCCCTTCTGCCACTTTGAGTCACCAAAGTGCAAAGTTGCCTAGTGCAGCTTTAAGGGCGCCACTACACAGCCATCTCATCCCCTAAACAGTCCGCTGGGCTCTCTGCGTTCAGCACGTTTAAGAGGCGAGCGCCCCCCTCGGCCCCCCCGCCCTCACCCTGTCCCCAGCTGTCCCGGTCATCACTCTCATCCGTGTTCGATTCGTACTCCGACCCGATCCCCGACTCCCTGAACCGGAGCAGCTCCAGGGCGCCCAGGACCTGCTCCCCCAGCAGCGAGCTCTCGTCCGGGCCACCGTCACTGGGAGTCTCCCCCGGGTCCGGGCCCCGCTCCTGGCCGTCCGGCACCCGGGACGAGAAGCGGAAGCACTCCAGCCGAACGCCGCTGCCGCCGAGCCCCAGGGGGCTGCTGTCGGCGCCCATGGTCCCGGGAGAGCAGGGTCCGGGGAGGCCGGAAACCCAGGCGCCATCACTCATCTGGGGCTGGAGCTGAGCTGGCAGCGGGGCCGAGGACGAAGAGGGGGTAAGGGGGTCACGGGGCAAGCTGGGGGGCTTGGCACGGAAGGTGATCTCCAGAAGACTGTCCTGGGAGCCCACTGCAAATATATATATATATATATATGTATATATTCAGAGAGAGAGAGAGAGAGAGAGAGAGAGAGAGAGATGTATAGGAAGAAACAAAGACACAAAGGACAGAGAAGATTAGCAGTTAGATGAGAGCACATATAAATACAGGGATATAAGAGAGGCGTGAGCAAAGAAGATGAGATTAGAGGGAGCAGGATGACATCTCTGCTGACCTGCTGTAATGTCAGGCTTTGATAATTCATGCCCACATGGCAGCACATTGCCACCGGCTACATGCAGGGAGGGGAGACAGGAGAGCAGCACCGAATCCTCCGAGAGGTCTACCGCAGGATAATTAATAGTATGCCAAAATCGGATAAGAAAAGGAGCGATAAAGAGAGGGAGGACAGGGATAAGACAAGAAAGTGATAAAGAGAGAAAGAGATGAAGGGAGGAAGGGATGATTACAGGGAAAATGTGTCAAAAATGAGTACAGGAGTAAGGATGGGAATAGAGAGAGATTCAAGGCAGGTGGAAAAAACACAAAACAGGGAGGATAAAAGTAGATTGGCGCTCACTCGAGGTTAATTGCCCAGCAGCTTTGAGCTCCAGCTCCTGGATCTGTTTGACCAGCAGGGAGATGTGCTGCAGCAGGTCGGTGTTCTGCTGCAGCAGCCTCTGCACTCTGGCCTGGGCCTCGCTCCGCGCACACACCTCCACTGACAGCTGCTCCTGGAGCACACGCACCTGGGCGAGGAACACACACACATACACGCATGTACACACACTATGGCAAGCCGTTTTAACATCTAATGACTGAGGCTACTATGAATTAAACATATCAGTAACTCAGTTTTGACTAGTTAAGACGTCATATCCGTTATGCAATTATTACTAGTTATAATTCAGATTAAAGAAATCTACAATTCAATTCCAACTGGTCAAATGTTTATTCTTGATATCATACATTGAAAAATGTTAATTCCAGATAAAAGAGATCATTCTTGATATCAACAATTGAATTGTTACTAGTAAAAATATTCATTCTTAATATTCAGTTATCACTAGTTAAAACGTTAATTCTAGATATCTGTATCGTAATTCTGACTAGTTATATTGAATTAACTTTTATAATTGACTTCTCTTCAGCCTCCAATTGTAGATATAGGAATGTGTGTGAATGTGAGCAAGCCAAAAACAGAGATGTGTCTAAAATATCTAGACCCAATGAAATGCTTGAGTTGAGGGAAGAGGCACAGCTTGAGTTCATTAAAACACACAGACAGACTTAGCTGTCCACATTAAGCTGATGATCAAACATTATTTTCTTTTCCCTCTTTATTCCTTCACATTAGATACAATAAATCTCATTAAAGCCCATTGTGTCATTAAGAGGCACCCGCCTAATTAAGGAACAAAGTGACAAGTTGAGTTTGGAGCTTGTTAGCTCAAAGGAATCACTCTCTAATCCTGCAATGATTTTGAGGAAAGGGTTTGTTTTCTCCACAAGCCACAGCAGAAGAAGCAGACTTCCGCTGTATGGAACACCTCTGTCAGTGAAACTGGTCTGAGGGGACCAGGAACGCACTCTAAAATTCAACAAAGCTTCGCTTCATCTTCAAGGGCCTCGAATCAGATGTGTATGATGTGGAAAAAGTTTTGAGGTGTGAATTTAATAAGCTAAAAAGTTTTCCCTAATCTCTACTGTATCCTATTTAACACATCACTGATTGAAAATGGAAAATAGTGCATCCCTCATTAGTGTCCAAGTTAGATGAAAACTGTGACTCCTGGGGCTTTTTTTCCTACTTTCCTCTCCGACTTTTGTTTTATTAATGCCTCCACTGTTTCTGAATTTTTTGTGCCTAGCAAAATAAAGTTTTCTTAGTGTTTTAATTAGAGAACTTAAATGTACATTGTAATACTACAGGGGGGATGCTACAGTTGTGCCTGTGGCTGTCAAACACTGTTTGACAGCCTCTGCTGTTTAAATTCAGTTCATTTTCAGTTTATTACAATGTTGGAGCAGTGTGTTTGCCAACTATTTTAGGTCTATTTTATGTGTAATGTATGTATGTTTGTAGTCTATTCTATGGTGTATGATGTATATATGAGAATGTTTGTAGTCTGTTTTAATTTTGGAACATTCCTTTAAGACATTGCTTTTGTTAAAAAATAAAGCTTTGCATTAAAATAATTTGCACCATTCAGAGCTATACTGTGAACACTGGATTACCTCATCAGGAACACAAAAATCCAGAGAAAAAGCAAGAAAACAGTTATCTTCCATTATACATGTCATGGAGGTGTCTCCCAAAAAAAAACAACTGAAATCTGTGCCTGAGTCTGCAGTACCTGTGCTGAAGCCGCCTGCGCCTGCTGCTCCTGCTGCTCCAGTTGTCTCTGAAGGAGCTGGACCTGGTGCTCTGCGGAGCAGGGGGGCTCCGCCGCCAACCGACCCGACACAGAGGCACCGAGGATGGGGGAGTTCAGCAAGAGGGATGGGTTGTTGGATATCTAGGGCGGAGGTGACAGCAAATCAGTAGCCACTACTACTGCTAGAAGTAGCTTAAAAAGTAATAATCTGTCATATTATCATATAAATAAATGTACTTTTTGCTACTCTCGCTAATTGATATGACATAATTGTGATTCAGCCTATACCCAGTAATTGAAAGCTTTTACATTTGCTGCTAAACACTGTCTGGTAGGTCTTTCCATGGAAAAATCCTCTGGTGCACAGGAAGTGATGCACTTTATGTTTCCAGCAGCAGCAACGATGGTTTGTTTGGTATAAACAGAAGAAGAACTGGGTAGTTAGCATGAGCAGCAATAGCCACCATGGCTGAACAGACAAAGAAAAGAGCGCCACCTACAGAAACTCAAACTGCATTAATAGAAAATCCAAGGAAATAGAAGCCACAGCTCCACCCACACTGTTTGATTGACAGGTGATCTTTGGGAAGTGCAGCACAAAAAGAACACAGCAATGAGCGCTTAGCACCAAAGATGCTGCCAAAATCACAAAAACACAAATCTTAAATCAAGCAATGGAGCAATAGTGCAAAGAAAAACTTGAAAGCAAGTGTGTAGAAACCCATCTTAAGAAGTGATTTAACAGATGACACTGTCCCTGCCGCCTGAGCTCCTGAGGGAGGACACTTCAAAGAGAAGGTTCCCTGTCAGCAAAGGCCCAGTCTCCTTTAGTCTTAAAGGAAAAATCCACCTTCGGATACTCTAACACTGTTATATAACATTGATGTGTGATGTGCAACGCGTTCCAGGAGTTATTTTGTGAAGTGTTGCAATTTATTTTTTTGGTGTAACACACTTTCCACAGTAATCAAAACTGGTTCATTGGCTTGTAATAATAGGGAACCATTTTTGGTGCTATATGGCGCCCATACTTAAAGGCTCTTCTTTGTCATACGCTTCTAAATTGAACCGTAGATGTGCCATATAGCACCAAATGGTTGCTGAAATTTGTATCCTTCATTTCTTACCAACTGCTCAAATGATTCAAACTCAAACTGTGTGCTTAATAAGAATGACACCACTTTTTACAATCTTATTTTCATCAACTGTCTACAGACAGGATTTAATGGATTTCTCCCTATGATTAGTATGATTGTTCAACGTCAGTGCAAATTCGTGAGTGTAGAAAGAAGCTCCAGCTGCGTTGGGAATACCTTATCATTTATGCTTGGCCAGTTATCCACGGGAATAAGAGAAATACACTGGCAAGCAACAAAATGGGCCCAGAAATGCAAGATACATCACCAATAGCTGTTTTTGAATAGTGCTTTTTCAGGTGGATTTTTCCTTTACATCCAGTCCTGACGTCTGAGGGATACACATTTCAAAGTGTGCTTGAGAGGTTTAAAATTGATGGGCACTTTGATGGTTTATGATCCATAAAACAGCATCAAGGGGAGCTCCACATGAGCCAGAAACATCAGTCATACTGTCCGTTGCGTATGTACATGTTTAGTATTGCATACAAATCCCAAGTGCATTGTGAAATGCAGGGTACCATCACTCAATCTAGTTTCAAAGACAGGACAGCTACAGGCAGGATGAGAGGGCATTTTAACGGAGACCCGATCAATGGAGCGTATAAATAGGTCTATAGATTGAACTGGACAGGCTGCTATCAGATGGTTCAGCTTTACTTATGGCTCATGCAATTATGTTGGAGTGCTGTGGGCAGAGAGTAAAGGACAGGGCTTGTATCTGTCATATCCAAGATGGGAGATCAATTGGGTTGTCATTAGTACTGTTTGCCGACTGTGAAGGGCAGTGCATTCACCTGACCTTCAAGTTAAACATGTGAGAGGGAGAAATTGTACTTGACATGAGATTTCACTACCAGTGGGATTTACATCTACATGTAAAATACATTGGATTGATTGGAAGAGATACCGTAAACATATGAGAATATACGCTACCAGTCAAAAGTTTGGACACACCTGATTGAATGTACTATGTTTTTCATTATCTCAAAGCCATTTTGATCTAAAGGTTTATGCTTAAATGCTTGAAATTAGTTTCTTAAACAAATATAAATAGTGAAGTTGATGCTATGTATGATTTTCTTTACAAAGCCTTTGCCTTCCCATCAAGCCAAAGGGCGGCTGCTTTAAAGAATCTAAAATATAAGATAGTTTTGATTTGTTTAACACTTTTTTGGTCACGGCACAATTCCATTTGTGTTATTTCATAGTTTTGATGTCTTTACTATTATTCTAAAATGTGGAACATAGTAAAAATAAAGAAAAATGTGGTGTGTCCAAACTTTTGACTGGTAATGTAAATAAAACCATCTAACCATTTAATTTCCATTAACTCAAAGCGATCAACTCCTCTCGTTGTAATAAAGCTGACAGTACCAGAGAGACTCGATCGGGAAACGAGCTGACAAATATCGGAAAGCAGATCGCTGCTTGTTTGACAACACAGGATTAGCAGAGCGGCGCTAGAGAACCTTGCTGTGTTTTCATCAATAAACCATACGATCCCATCAATATTGAACAAGCCCCATGGAATATTCCTCCGCACACGGCCCCTAAACAAGCGGTCGCTCGCTGTAGCCCTCAGTGGCGTCTATTGATCTTCATACGGCTCCTTATGAGGCCAGACTTTCATCATGTGCCTCTGTGAGCTGCAAGCCTCCCAGAATTGTTTATTTATAGGACTTTTTTTTTCTGAATATTTAGATACACCTCGTCTAAAATCTTAGGAAATATACTACGGCAAAACACGGGCATTGAAGCTGCTCTCAGATGTTGCTGCTGTAGGAATGAATTTAGTAATTGCACCGGGAAACATTTTATTAATCTAATAAATTATTTGTGCGATGTCTGTCTGCAACGAGGAGTCGAATATTGCATATGTTTGACTCTGATAAATGTTCAGCGAAACTTCATGATTTATTCAGTTCAGTAGCAGGATTTGTGGGAATAAAGAGTTATGAAATGTGCTGCACTTAAGTGACTGTGCTGTACAGAGTAATGCTATAACATATTGTCGTCGGGTGAAAACCTTGTGTCTTCAAGCATTACATTCTCTTCTATGGGTTGAGAAACTTCTACAAGCCTTGGGCTTATGGAAACCTTTCAAAGTGCATTGTATAAACTGAAAAAAAAATACACCGTCAAGCTAAAACCAAGGCTGTTTTTCTTGGGTGACATTTTGGAGATATGAGGTTTTCACCCCGACAGCAGCGATAAGTTACACTGCACAGTGTAACTTATGGATAGGGCTTGCTTCATCTCCCTGGGGTTTCCAACACCTCCTGTGTTTCTAAAGGAGAGAAGCACAAGACAGAAGAGTGGGGCTTTTGCAGGAGTGACACCGCAGTGAACCAGGAGTGTATCGACGACGACATACACACACTACCTTCCCGTCGTCACCGAGGGCCTCGTCCCTTTTGCCCCTCTCCGGGTCCGAAGAGGAGACGCAGTCGATGCTCTCCTCGGTCGTGGCCTCAAGGTCGGTCTCCTCCGACAACGCGAACCTCTTCTTAGCTGCGGAGAGAGAGACAGATCGGAGATTTCCACGCAACTCTCGTCACCTTAAGGATTATGGACTGCGACGTTTCTGGAGGCAGGAAGCGAAGCGGCAGGCAACAGGAGCTGGCAGGAGCCCACACACGAGGTCTTTGATCAATGGCTTGCGCGACACACACCGAAAACTGATTTGCCGCAGCAGCAGCAAGGCAAGCTGCTCAAAACAATGGGCGGCGGATAATAACAGCGTTTCCTTGGGAGACGTGCACCCGTGTCACTGTGCGTTCCAGCAGGTGTTCATGGCGTGTGTGTGTGTATGTGCGAGAGAGGGAGGAGAGGAAGAGGGAGTTTGGGGTGTTGGTGCGTGAGAAGAAACAAGGGAGATTGAGTTTGTGTATGTGTGTGTGAGTGACAGAGGGAGAGAGAGGGGAGAGGAGGGGAGCGGGAGGGAATTTGTGTGTGTGTGTGTGTGTGTGTGTGTGTGTGTGTAGGTGTGAGTCACCTGGCACTGCCTCAGTCTCCTCTGTGTTCCCCTCCCCATCCTCCTGGTCGTCGGTTCTTTGCTGCAGGGTCAGCTGGTGACACACATCGAACGCCTGACCCACCGTCCGCACTATCCTCATCGCCTGAGACTGGGAGAGAGAGAGAGAGGAGGGAGGGGTGTGTGTGTGAGCGTGTGAGTGAGTGTGTTGGGGTTTAGAGAGGAGGGCGGGGGGGGGAGGAGAACAGCAGGAGCACAGTAAGGGAGGATGCAAAAAATGAAGGGAAAGCAGCAGGGGAGGAGGAGAGGTGCCGGAGGAGTGGAGCGGGAACAAAGTAGATGGATAGAGGGAGTGTGTGTGTGTGTGTGTGTAGGTAACATTATGAGAGACAGGAGATGAAAAATAGAGTCAGAGAAATAGGAAGGCAATGTGGGATGTAGGTAGAGAGGAGGGGAAACAGGAGGGGGGACAGGGGGAGGAAGGGAGTGAACAAAACGGCAGGTAGAGAGCAAATTAAAGCCAGTAGATATTGATAGCACAGTATTTCAGCTGCTTGGCCTTACCCATCTACTCTACATAGATGCTGCTGTCATCATGATGGATTGGTCTATTTCAGAGGCGGGCGACTTTGATGGTAGTGGGAGTGGAAGAAAATTCTGGGGGTGAGTGGGTGTGTCTGTATGAGTGTGTGTGTGTGAGTGTGTGTGTGTGTGTGTGTGTGTGTGTGTGTGTGTACATAGTGTACATACATAGTGTAATTTGGTTGTAATATCTCAAATATTTGCTACTGGTTCCTAAAATTAAATGCACACATACACACCTGTTATGACAAAGAGGATTGGATAATATGTACCACTGGCCTATTAAGGAATAGCATTTTCAGAAAAGTTAAAATTTCAGCCTGTTTGTACCCAAGGATTTAGGGTATTCAGTTCTATTACAATATACTGCATATGTTAAGCTGATTAATGCATTTTAATGACAATTTTAAGGCAATACTAAAAATTCATTTTAAGACCTCAAAAAACACATCTACATCTAGATGTATTGAACATTAAATAATTTGTGCTATTGTGTGATTTGGGATAGCTCTGTGTTGAACATAAAAAAATTTGGAAAATCATATTCACTGATTTCAAGGACCCTAAACTCCTCCCTGACTTGAGATTATGTGTTCTTCTTCTGTGACCTCTAATTATAATACATTTATATTGTTTGTTTTTGCCTATTTTATTCTTTGGTATTCCTGCTTTAATGAGGGTCTGGCATTGTTGTTCTTTTTGTGTTTTTGTGTATTTTATATCCTGTAAAGGACTTTGTAACTCTGTTATGAAAACAGCTATGCAAGTAAAGTTCCTTATTATTACATAGATGAAATATTCATCAATGTTACGTTTAAAATTTGAGAACTGGTGCCTCTTAAACTGAACATAGAGGCACAAAGGATTGATTTGGCCTGTGAGACACAGCGCTTACCATCCCTGGTAGATTTCAAGGCTGGCTTTTTTCATAAGGAGCCAGTTAGTGGGAGCATCATGAATCCACTGGAATTAAACATTATCCTCCATGTCCTTGCCCAATCACACTAAAGGTGAATTGTTTTGCTTTCTGTATAGACTAGCGGCAGAAGGCTGTTAAAATATATTTGGTGCTGTCTGACTCTGACGATCCTGCCACATGACAGTCAGTCATTACGTTGGTGAAAGCCAGCCAAGCTTAAAACACAGTCTTGTGGAGTGAAGGTTCAATGCGGAATAGCAAAAAATAACACAGATATAACAGAAGTCATTGCTTTGCTCCATCGACATGATGTTACAAGTCGTTAATACGTAAAATAGAGAATTATGTTTAATTTAGCCGATAAAAGAATGTAAAATCTGTGAGTTTAACTGTAAGCTCTCCCTGCTTTCCTGATGCAACGCTTCAGCTAGCTGAGCGAAAGGCCACGCTGCAGATGCATTGAGTTGACATCTAAGCCCTACTGGGCCGCAGCAGGCCATGATGAAAATAAATCAAATGTTGTGTATCAGCTGGTCCATCTCCGCCTACTGAGCCACATGCTTGGTCTGGAATCCCAAGATAAGGCTCTCCGGCCTCGGGGAGGCAGCGAGGCACCGCTGCCTGCGTCTCTGGCAGTGTGGTGGGTGGTAGCAGTCGTGAACATGTCATTAAGAGCAGAGTTAAAAACCCCCTCTTCTTTTCTCTTCCTACCAGAATGATTAGTATTCAGCTTCACTAAGTCACTGTCTGTCTGGTATCCATGGTGAAGGGATGGGAGTCAAACTCACTGGTGCACTGTCTTTGTTACGGCAGAAAATTGGCTCTGCTTGATATGCAGATATGGGGGAGAGGAACATGCCTTTCATTTTCACAAGCATTTTACCATAAAGCGCATGATGAGCAGTGTCTCTCAAATTAATTGGGGGGTGTGTGTGGGCCAACAGCAGAAAACATCTTTGTGACAACGAGTGTAATATCAAGCTATGTGCTGAATGTACTGCATGGAGCTGTAAATGACATGTAACGAATGACTGGTTAATAAGGGTTTGTGGATGTGCATCTTCAGGTCCTAAGGGAAGGCAGCCTACCTTCCTCTTGGACTTGAACACATTGCAGCGGAAAATGTTGCTCTGTCCGTCTCTCGCTATGTAGCTGAAGATCTTCAAGTCTTGGGCATCATGTGAGACATAGAATATCCTGAGGAGACAAGACAACATCAGATCAGGTCAATTGGGTTTTGCAGAGCTGCTTGTTTGACTACTGTCTCACAATTATTGCTTTAATATTATCTATGTCACTATTTGAGTTAAGGAGGTAGAAGCCCTACCTGTAGATGGGGTCCTGTGTCACCAAGACTGTACTGTCGTCCCATGACCACTCTTTCCTCTGTCACAGTGGGAAAACACATGGGTTGAGAACGACAAAAGACTCCCAAAAGACAAAGCCTTTGAAACCACATGGTATAAAATCAAACATTAGATTTTGCAGAGCTGACCTTTTTCTTTTTACGCAAAATCACCCGGACGCAATCAGTAGATACGACGATGTTGACTTTCTTCTTCTTTACATTCTTCAATTTGAATTCATACTGCGGGAAGGGAGACGCATATTCAAATTAACATTTAGGTTTCCAAAAATGAATTCAAGCCCACTTGATCATTATGCTACATGGCGTGGCTGCGATTAAATGTCACATCAGCACCACAGAGACAGAGCTCTTTAGGAGAAGAAAAATGGTATATTGGAAAAGAGAGAGGGCCGGGGCGTTTTGACAGGTGGATATTTTTGACTATCTTCTTCTCGGGGGAAATCAGAGATTGAGTAAACACGAAGTCGTCCAAAGGCAGAATAAAACTGTCAGTTTGTGCCTCTCGGAGCTGTTTAAGTTTTCAAAGGCCGAGTTCCCAGAGGGAGGCAGACATGTGTGGGACACTTTCATCCCTCTTCATGATTAATGTTACAGGCTGCACCCTCTGCCTCCCATGCGGGCAAGACACCAAATATCAGGACCAAGAGATCTGAGAACAACCCACATTTATGTGAAATAAACATGCCTTGCTTTGAGAAACGCGGAGTGCAACATCAGATGATTAATAGATCAGATGAACTTGTGTGAAATCAGGACAGCTCACTCTTTCCTCAGCAAAACCAGTTGTCACCCATATTGCGCAAGAGGCTCGGATATTCTCTCTGCCGTCGTTCCTTTCATTTGTGTGAAAATAATAACATCATCCTTTTTTTTCCTCAGCTGTCTTCTCGCTGTTTTCCTGACATCTCAGAATGGAGGAGGAGGAGAAGAAAAGGGTACAATTCTCGCTAACAACAGAACAAGGCAAATTGCATCTGTTCATGTTATCCCCAATCAATCCGGAGGGCTTCGTCCCTACGCCTGTGATCTGTATGACAGCCGGGGGAAACGCAGCTCACTAGAGGTTACAAGGTACACCGCTACTTGATATTCCTTGTCCTACGCTCTCATCCAGTCCATCTATCTTGTTGTTGTGTGGGAGTTTTCTCCACACACTCCCAGCAGCCTGGAGAACGGCCGCTCGGGTGAAGGACACAACTACCATATGGATTAGGCTCTGTCAGGGCATCTGTGTGTGTGTGTGAGTGCAAATGAATTCACACAAGCTCGTTTGTGTGTGTTTATGTGCATCCTTGTGTGTGTCATCCAGGCTAATGCCACCTCCATGCAAACTGGGACGACAAGGCCATCCATCTCCATCCGCTCCTGGCAGAGGGCAATGAAGTGGAACATGGGAGGTGTGTCTGCCACATTTCCATGAGCATCAGCATACAGCAGCCACGCTAACTCAGAACAACACTGGCCCCCGAGCAAAATAATACATAATACAGGATGTATCAACACACACACCGCGCCTCTAGTCTCATCTCTGTGCAGCTGTAGGTTCACTTTTAACTTGAAATGTGTGTCTGGTTTGGAACAATCAGAAGACGTTTTCCACCAGATGCGTAAACTCCTAATTACTGTGCCGGTACAGCGCTCACAAACAACCTGACTGTTTTATAGACTTGCTTTTATGTGGGGTTTTTTTTATCTCGCCCACTGTTAATCTCGGGTCGGGATTTCATTTGCTAATTTACATATTTGCTTCTTATTTTTATCTCCTCAGTACCTTCTGTGCTATTCTTGTTTTTATGCTTTCCTGTTAACCGCTGTGTAAACTCTACTTTTAGATAAGAGCTAGATATTATTTATTTATATATTCTAATGATTTATTAAATATATCCACGCACTGGATTCAAGCTCCCAAGCCTTAATGTTTTGACCAACAAACTCTTCGCCAGGCCCGGGCTTGCCTTGAATCCAGTGTGTGGGTACATTTTTCCATTTGAGCTGACACTGTCTGCTTGTGTGCAAGAAAATGTTTCATGACCCGGGCACCCAGGCAAATCCTTGGTAATGCATTGTAAGACAAATTGCATGGCAACAACGACAGGAAAAACCAACCAGTTTTTTCTCAATTCGCTACAATTTGTTTATTTTCTTTTAGAGGAAATTCAAAGAGACAGCGTCACTCGAAGCCACTGGCCAAAGCCAAAAGGCCATTATACTGCACTGTACACGAGGGATGAAGATGAAGTCGTTTCTGGGTGTCGTCGGGGATCTGGCTGACCTCTGAGTGACACAGTGGTGCTTGGCTAGATTGGATGTAACAGCTGACAAGGCAGCTAAATCCTCTCTTCAGTGTACTTCTCTGTAACGCTGCGGTGATATCTAATGACAACAAGGCATCCCATGGCCTTGTCTAGCCTCGTCTAACAGGACGGCGTCGAGAGATGTTGGTTTTTTACTTTTACAGCGTCTAATATAAAGCTGCCTGGTGTATCTCTCCGCAGCCAGGAAAACAGAGATGTCCTATGAATCTTACAGTGATTTAAATGACTCTGACAGCCTGCCAAACCCTGTGTAAAAAGAGGATGCTGAGGTGAGTGAGGATCCTTCAAGAAAACAAGCGAGACATGAAACGCATAGGGGGGAGAAAGAGAGACAGAGAGAGAGACAGAGGGAGAGAGAGACAGACAGAGGGAGAGAGAGAGAGAGAGTGAGTGAGAGAGAGAGAGAGAGAGAGAGAGAGAGAGAGAGAGAGACAGACAAACAGAGACAGATAGATAGGGGGGAGAGAGAGACAGAGAGAGACAGAGGGAGAGAGAGACAGACAGAGGGAGAGAGAGAGAGAGAGAGAGAGAGAGAGGGAGAAGCCTGAATGAATTAAGGATGAAGTATTTGCAATGATAAACATCATTATAAGCATGGACACCATACGTTTCCCATTCATATGGGCTGGGCCAGTGCTAATGTCTGTTCAGAACATTAACAGAGTCTCAGGTTCATCTGACTGGTTCAGAGAAGTCACTGATTTAAGTGTCTTACTCTTATTCTCCTCATTGCAGCAACTATCTCCATTCGGCTGCCCGGACGACCCACCTCCAAACTGCCAATGTACTGCAAAATTTAAGAGACAAATGGAAAGATTTGCAAATTGAGGGAATGAATGCCACTGATAACTTGAGTTGCAGCAGATTTATTTCCATTGACAGCCTTCAAATCATTTTTTTTAAGTAGGCTATTCCCTTCTAAAATGTATGGTAGGATTGTTCTGAAGGTTATCCAAAATTGCAGAATGGAAATAAATCTGCCAGCACGGCCAGGTAATCAGTGGCACTAATGTCACAGCAAAACTTTAAAATGTCATGAAGCTATTATAAGGTCAAAAATGCACCACAAAAATTCAACAGTAATACCATAGGAAATAAAAAATCCCATAAGTAGGTATGATAAGGTCAGTATAAACTCACTACTGAGTACCACAGTCACACTATAAGGAATGTTATAGAAATAGTGATTTTTCCTTAGTGTAGCGGTGAAATGCATGAAGGATACGCACAGCCTGTCATATCAGTATTCGCTATATTATAAGCCGTTGGGCTGCCAGCCTAATAGATCAATCCTGCTGAAAGTATCTGTTGCAGAAGGTCCCTACCTTTGCCTCGAAGCAGACCCCATGCTGAAACACCTCCTCGTTGTGCATGGGGATCCTCAAATCATGCGCATCATCCACTAAATTATACTTCGTTACCCCTGGCATCGCTTTAATGATAAATGAGTTGTTCCGACACTTGTTTTACTACAGCGCTAGAGACCTGCACACAAATGACGCGCATCTCTCCCCCCAGCAGCGCTGCTCCCACATCGCACTCTCATTGGAGCGACGCGTCACTCCGGAGGTCATCTGGGTTGAGCCACCGGTCGCGACAGATTGATTGGTTAATGAATTCAATTAACGCTGATCGTTGAGCGGTTTCCCGCAGCTCCCGAGCCCCCCTTCCCTTCACTGACCAGGTCGTGATGCACGAAGGGAAAACCAGAGCAGCACCGCTGCTGCCTCCGCCGGGGTCCCGATGACGCACGGATTTCAAGACAAGGGTTGATGATTGTTTCTATTCAAGCGCCACGGCGTTAATCTCGGCACTGTTTTTTAGTGGGATTAATTATCAGAACTAGGAAGCGCTTATTAGGCGTTAAACCGGGGGTAGCTGAGGCTTAACATGGGGAGACAGATCCTCCTTTGTATAGACACTATCAGCAGGCTACAGTTGGAGTGTGGGATAAAGGTTGTATGACATCTAGTGGCGCCACAAGGGAATGAGACAAACAAATCCTCTGGGTCACTGGTGGTTTCCAAACTGGGGGTCCGGGAACCCTTAGGGTACCCTTGGAGGGTACCAGGTGTTCCCCAGCAAAATGAGGATTAGTTTAATTCCACTGTTATTTCATTTTATAGAAGTTATCCCAAAGAGAGAATTATGATTGACTATTCTGAACAGAGGATTCACTCCCTCCATTGTTTGAAAAAACAAACAACAAACATGAAAAAAAAAAATTGTGAATCCCTGCAACCAACTGGTCCTGTAACAACTCATTTTATGGTAATAACCAGACAGACCACTATGACAGCAATGAAGACTATTCATCTTTGCTGATGGACTAGCAGCAGGGATCTGTCTCTGATGTTAGACGGTTAAATTCTCTTTGTAGTGCCGACAGAGTGACAGTTTCTACCAACGGCTGCACACTTTATTCTCCTATCACAGCCTACTTTCATTATAAGGGGTGAAATGGTTTAGAAATTGGATTGACACACTATATCAACTTCTTTCAACAAGTCATCTGACATTAAAACTGCCCCAAGCTGATTTCATAATAGCTATCGATCAAGATAAGTTATGATTTGCTGCATAGGCGTAGATTTGGGAGAATACAGATGGATGCATTTCCTTCAATAGTAGGAGAAGGGTGGATTGTTTCCTCCAATTCATAAA